>NC_091369.1:3401047-3518547 GCF_038502225.1 Cherax quadricarinatus
TAAAAACTATCTCCTGGTTGATCTTGAATTTCCTCATATCCTAAAAAAAAAAATGCCAGAGTTCTTAATATTAAAATAATATGTTATGAAATGCTGTATGACCCTTGTGGGTTTAGCATTTACTTTGATTATAATAATGATATGAAAAATTTATTTAAAGAGCATTATTAAAGAAGGATGTTTGTATAAACGGTAATTTTTTAGGAAGACTTATGGCATTCATAAGAATATAAGAAAGAAGGAACACTGCAACAGGCCTATTGACCCATGTGGAGCAGGTCCATGTCCACCCCCCTCCCAGATCAGCCCAATGACCCACCCAGTCTGGTCACCTCCACTCAAGGAAGGAGCATGGCACCAGACCCAGCAGCGCAAGCTAGTCAGGTCCAACTCACACCCACTCATGTATTTATCTAACCTATTTTTAAAACTACACAACGTTTTAGCCTCAATAACTATACTCGGGAGTTTGTTCCACTCATCCACAACTCTATTACCAAACCAGTGCTTTCCTATATCCTTCCTGAATATGAATTTTTCCAACTTGAAACCATTGCTGCGAGTCCTGTCTTGGCTGGAAATTTTCAGCATGCTATTTACATCCCCTTTATTTATTCCTGTTTTCCATTTATGCACCTCGATCATATCCCCCCCTAATTCTACGCCTTTCGAGAGAGTAGAGATTCAGGGCCCTCAGTCTATCCTCATAGGGAAGATTTCTGATACATGGAATCATCTTTGTCATCCTCCTCTGTACGTTTTCTAGAGCATTTATATCCATTCTGTAATACGGTGACCAGAATTGAGCAGCATAGTCTAAATGAGGCCTAACCAAGGATATATAGAGTTGAAGAACAACCTGAGGAATTCTATTATTTATACTTCTAGATATGAAGCCAAGAATTCTGTTAGCTTTATTGCGAACACTAATGCACTGTTGTCTTTGTTTAAGATTACTGCTAGCCAGAACTCCTGAATTCTTTTCACAATCAGTAGTATTAAGATCTACATTATTTAGTTTATATGACACATGGTTATTTTCCTGTTCAACATTTAGAACTTTGCATTTGTCTATATTAAACTGCATCTGCCACTTCTCCGACCATTGTCTATATTAAACTGCATCTGCCACTTCTCCGACCATTGCATCAGTATATTCAAGTCATCCTGGAGTGCTCTAGTGTCCTCATTAGAATGAATTGGACAGCCTATTTTGGTGTCATCAGCAAATTTGCTTATGTCGCTATTTATTCCCTCATCTATGTCATTTATGTAAATTGTGAACAACAACGGGCCCAACACTGACTCCTGAGGAACACCGCTTGTGACGTGCCCCCATTCTGATTTCTCCCCATCTTAATTATTTTTTGGTGATTCCTACAAAAATTCTGATATATGTACATACTGATATTTTTCCTTTTCAAAACGTTACTATAATATCAACTTAGTATTTGAATGAGGCTAAACTTACTTTGGTAATTGTACTGCACCAACATTTTAACATTATCAGCAGGCTTAGCCAACTCAGAAGCAGCTTGTTCTGCTGTTGCATGGCGGAGATCTACACCATTGTACTCGAGGATGTGATCACCAGGTCTTAGCCCAGCCTTGGCAGCAGGGGAGTCTGGAGGAACTGCATGAACAAAGATGCCTAGGGCATTTCCTCCAACCATCTGGATACCCAGATTATGGGACTTGTTGAGCTCCAAATACACAACTCTTGGTTCACAACTAGTGTTACCCATGTTGCCACCACTACCACTGCCGCCACCACCTGAGTTGCTTCCACCTCCACTACTGCCACCACCAATGCTGCCGCCTCCACCACTGTTCTCACTACGTCTGGAAATGAATAACATGCTATGTAACCTTACTTAAATATATTCTACATGGGAGGAAATTTGTTTAATGTCCCTGTGAATCACTAAATGATTTTTCATACACATCAATGACCACATTAATCTTTTTTATATTAAACTACTATACTTAGCATTTCTTCTTTGAATGTTCATACAGTATGATTAATAACTATGATCACAATGCTAAATGAAAAACTTGAAAATTTCAAAGTACAACTACAGTAACTGCTGACAATGTTACTATAGCATAAATACGAGATGGATAACAACACAAATGCAGTGTATATAATGTGATCCTTTACTGACAATGTTTCGTCCACACAGTAGACTTTATTAAATAAAAAACAGCTCTGTTTGTGACTTGATGAAGACAAAGAATGTTATCCATAGAGGCACTAAAGAATATGTATCACAGTAGTACCAACACTTAATATGGGTGTGAAACATGCGTTTTAAATGTTGTAGCAAGGAGGCTATAGGAAGTAGAGATGTCGTGTCTGAGGGAAATACAGCATTACTTTGCTATAACTTGTAGTAGTTCCCCACTCTTTATACTGAAATAGAATAAATGAAGGCAAATAACATACCTTGAAAAAGTTTCTTGCCTTTTCAGAGTATTCATGACATGAGTAATTTCTGGACGAGTAAGAGTAGATCGTGCCGAGGGTGGCAAGGAATGATCAAGGGAATGCTCTAAAGTATCACGGAGGTCTAAAGGTCCTCTTAATGTGGATGTAGTTGAAGGGGAAAGGTCTTCATCATCAACAGAGTGAGTGGCTTCATGTGTAGCTGGTTTAGGAGAGTTGCGTGGAGTTGGTGTGCCGGAACGTGACCCGTCGATACTGTTTCCACTGCTGCTGCCCTCCCATCCCTCAGCTTCATGATATTCTGTTGACAATGACAAAAAAAAAACTGAAGTACAAACAAAATGATAACATGCTAATAACCCTCATGGGTTTATTGCTTAGTTATGATTATAATAATAAAATGCTAATTAATACTGTTTCATTAGTATTCCAGTTACTTCATTCCAGCAGATTATTCCTGTTGTATGAATTTCAAAAATAATTTTTATTAAAACAAAAGCAACTGACCACTCATGCCCCCAACGGTAATACTCACTCTCTGGGTTGTACTGAACAAGCATGTAGACAGATGTACCACACTGGGAGAGTACTGTGGAGGCTGACTGTTTATTGGCTGATCGCATGTTGATACCACATACTTCTAATAGTTGATCTCCAACACAAAGACCAGCCTATAAAAACAAATATATTAGAGCAAATTCTTTCATTAAATCAACAACTGTCTTCCCTATTCACCAGTAGATGTTCATGAAAGTTCTTGCACTCTGCCATTTCATACTATACCCTGAAGAAACTATTGTATATCTTCGATATCTTTTCTCTGTACACACCTGTAAAGACTGACCACATTCACACATTTCAATGTTTTCAAGTATTAAGAGAATAGAGAGAATATCAAACCCCTGTCAAAGTATTCTACCATATGCTTATACCAAGAAACAAAAATGCACAAAAATATTGAAAACAAGCATTATAATAAAGGTTAATTATCCCTTATCCGAAATTCCAAAATTCGAAAAGCTCCGAAATCCAAAATTTTTTTTTGAGCATCAACAGGAAGTCACAAACAGAAAAGTCCAAAAAAGCTCTGGGGAGGTTCAGAGGCCTGCAGATACCCCTATGAGTACTAGTGACAAGAAAAAATAGTGTAGTAACCTTTTAATCAAAACTGGCATCATTGGTGGAGGCTGAAAGTACACAGGTATTTTGCCTATGTTCCTGTGCCTTTATTTGTTTTTCTTGTAATGCAGCGGCCATCTCCCATCAAAGTAAGGCGACTCAAAAAAGAAGAAAAAATTCATCATCATTCACTCCATCACTGTTTTACCAGAGGTATGCTGATAACAAATATGCAAATATCCCCACTTCACTTTCAGAGTGCAGGCATTGTACTTCCCGCTTCCAGGATTCAAACCTGGCTAACCGGTTTCCCTGAATCCCTTCAGAAAAGTTACCATGCTTACATTCCTACAGCATGTCCATTAACATCCACTTGTCTCCATGCATTCCTGTCTAACACACACACATAATTCTGCTGGATACTCAAGTCTCTAAAACTCAAAGCCTCCTGTACCCCCATCCCTCTTTCCAACTATTTCTGGGATGACCCCTTTCCCTCCTACCATTTGCTCCCATGTATACACTCTCTGCCAACCAGTCCCTCTCCATCTTCTCAACATGCCAAACATCCTTATGAAAGTGTTGGTACCACTATATTCTAGTACATTTTCTTTTTTTGCCACCACAATAATCTATGGTGCTTTCTTTCCAAATATACTTCAACACCTTGCCCACCTTTTTTTTTTGCCCTAAGGTTCACCTCATTTTTAATACACATCTACTGACATCTCCACACCCAAATATCTAAATACATCCACTTCCTCCATAATCCCTTCCTCTAGTCTGATATTCAGTCTATCAATACCTTGACTTTTTGTTACCCTCATCACCTTGCTCTTTTCTACACTCACTTAATTTCTTTGTTTTACAATCCCTCCCAAATTCATCCACCAGTGTTTGTAACTTGTCTTCAGAATCCCCTAAAACTGTGTCATCAGCAAAGAGCAACTGTTTTGACTCCTATATTGAACTAGATTCAGAATCTATAAATCCCACACCCCTTCCCAACACCCTAGCATTTATTTCTATCATAACCTTGGATCTATATGTTAAATAACCATGGTGACATACTGCATTCCTGTCTAAATCTTACTTTCACTAGGAAATCTTCCCATCCCTCCTACATACCCTCTTTTAACTGCTTTTAGCACCCTATCTCCTAGCTGCTGTACCCAGTTTCATTCTACCAACTGCTTCACATACTTTCTGCAAACCAGGCTCCTCCTCATTCCTATTATGCTAAGGTGTTGGGAAGAGGGGTGGGATTAAATTATGGGGAATCAAATACAAAATGGGAGTTGACACAGTTATTTTTTATGATGATACTGTGCTTTCAGGGGATTCTAAAGAAAAGTTGCAAGGTTAGTGGACAAGTTTGGGAGGGCGTGTAAAGGTAGAAAGTTGAAAGTGAGCATAGGTAAGAGTAAGGTAATGAGGGTATCAAACAATTTAGATGAAGAAAAACTGGATATCACATTGGAGGGAGTGAATATTTTCAGATACTGGGAGTTGACTTGTCAGTGGATGCATTTATGAAGGATGAGGTTAACCATAGAATTCATGAAGGAAAAAAGGTGAGTGGTGTTTTGAGGTATCTGTGGAGACAAAAAAATTATCCATGGAGGCAAATAAGGGAATGTATGAGAGTATAATGGTATCAACACTCTTATATGGGTGTGAAGCATGGGTTGTAAATGCTGCAGTGAGGAGGTGGCTGGAGGCAGTGGAGATGTCCTGTCTAAGGGCAATGTGTGGTGTAAATATTATGCAGAGAATTTGTAGCGAGGAAATTAGGAGGAGGTGTGGAGTTACTAAAAGTATTAGTCAGAGGGCTGAAGAGGGGCTGTTGAGATGGTTTGGTCATTTAGACAAATGGAACAAAGTAGAATGACTTGGAGAGCATATAAATCTGTAGGAGAAGGAAGGCGGGGTAGGGGTCGGCCCCGAAAAGGTTGGAGGGAGGGGGTAAAGGAGGTTTTGTGGGCAAGGGGCTTGAACTTCCAGCAAGCATGTATGAGCATGTTAGATAGGAGTGAATGAGATGAATGGTTTCTGGGACCTGACGAGCTGTTGGAGTGTGAGCAGGGTAATATTTTGTGAAAGGATTCAGGGAAACTGGTCAGCCGGACTTGAGTCCTGGAAATGGGAAGTACAATGCCTGCACTTTAAAGGGGGGGGGGGAGTGATATTGGCAGTTCGGAGGGACATCTGAACTGTCGTATCTGGGCACCTCTGCAAAGACAGTGATTATGTATGAGTGATGGTGAAAGTGTTGAATGATGAAAGTTTTTTTCTTTCTTTCTGGGAGATGGCCAGCGTGTTAAAAAAAAAAAATTATTATTATTATATTTACATATGAGCCTTAAACACTGTCTTCTAAGGTGTCAGTCAAAATCTTACCTGGGATGCCAGAGAGTTGATGGTGACGGAAGATACATAGACTCCTCCGTTCTCTAAGCAACGAATTTGGATTCCCAGTGGTTCTGAAGACTTTTCAATAGATATTGTTCTTATGTCTCCTGGGTTTGGTCTACTAAAAGAAAAGATTTTACTAAATTAATTGAAGCACAAAATATTAATTAAGGATGTGAAGTACTTTTTCTAAGCTAGTTACTTTTTCTATGAGCTTAATACAATTTCAATACTTTTACTGCTAACAAATTTAATAACTAATTTTTACTATTTTATTAATACTAAAACAAAAAATATATTGCAACTTCATGGCAATTCTTAAAAGCTTTTACAAAAGTGATAACATTGACAGAACACCAGAGAACTGTACTAATTTTAGTGTGTAATAAATAATGTTATCTATTCAGTGCTCCTTGTAATAGATACATAATTAACATACTTTCGCTGCCAAGGACATTCTTGGTAGTGTGGACTGTGGACTGAGTGTGTAATCTGGGTGATGTGTTGGGTCCCTCTACCTGCCATCCCACCACCACCAACCATCTCAACAGAGAAGCTGGAGGGCATGGGGGAGCCTCTTTCTGATGTCCGTTCAATACTGCTGCCTTTGCCCCCACTGCTTTTGCTGGCTACACTTGCATTACTTGGTATTCTGAAAATATTTTAAGACTAAGAGTAAAATACAGACTATTAGGTAACATGAAAGTTCAGGGAGTTATTGTATTCATGAGGAAGTAATAAAGCCATAAGGCTCATACAGAGCTTAGGGAGACAGACAATCAACTTTAATCTAAGAAAGAGGAGAACTGCTCTTTATTTCTTGAATCAAGAGCCTTCACCAACATGAACATATGTGCATTCAAAGACCCCCGGCACACGATGGCATCGGTATACGTTAAATCTGGCATACAATACATTTTAACGCAAAAATTTTGCCTCACCTCACACGACTCGTCTGAGCGTGCCTCAGCTGCCCCATGGGTGCCGGTGTGTACAAGCCAGCCAGTGCGTCGCATCCACTCATACAATCGGAACATTTCATATTATCACAGCATTTTTAGTGACTGTACCTGCAAAATAAGTCACCATGGGCCGCAAGAAAGCTTCTAGTGCCAACTGTGCGGTAAAAAAGGTGAAAATTACTATGGAAATGAAGAAAGAGATAATTGCTGCTGCACCACGGTCAGCTGCTGCTACACCACGGTCAGCTGTTGCTGCACCACAGTCAGCTGTTGCTGCACCAGTCAGCTGTTGCTGCACCAGTCAGCTGTTGCTGAACCACAGTGAGCTGCTGCTGCTGAACCACAGTGAGCTGCTGCTGCACCATGGTCAGCTGCTGCTGCACCATGGTCAGCTGCTGCTGCACCATGGTCAGCTGCTGCTGCACCATGGTCAGCTGCTGCTGCACCACCATCAGCTGTTTCCGGCCAACATGACTCGTCCTGAACCTGTCCATCCAGCCCTGCCGTCATTGTTTACAAGCCAGGGTGGCCGCTTGCATGCATACATTCGATACATTTTGTATTATTCCATTGTTTATAGTGCTTGTAACTGCTAAATAAGCCACCATGGACCCAAAGAAAGCTTCTAGCGCCAACCCTGTGGTAAAAAGAGTGAGAAATATGTACTATCGTACCACGATCAGCTGCTGCTGCACCACGGTCAGCTCTTGCTGCACCAGTCAGCTGTAGATGAACCTCGGTGAGCTGCTGTTGCACCACTGTCAGCTGCTGCTACACCACCGTCATCTGTTGCTGCACCACGGTCAGCTGGTCCTAGTAGCATTAAAAGAAGAAGGGAAGTAACCCCGGAAAAGGACGTGTTACCTAAAGTCCTAAACATTAACAACTTCCATACTCTCCCCTCCTCCCATCCCATCAATCATCACCAGATCTTCAATAAAGGTAAGTGTCAGTTTGTGTTTATTAAAATTAATATTTCATGTGGTAAAAATTTTTTTTTTCATACTTTGTGGTGTCTTGCACGGATTAATTTGATTTCCATTATTTCTCATGGGAAAAATTTATTCGCCTTACAATAATTTTGGCATACAATGAGCTCTCACGAACGGATTAATATCGTATGCCGGGGGTCCACTGTACTTATACTGTAACAGCTAAACAGCGTTACTCTTTCAAGTGACTGTTCTCATAAACAGCTACTATGACAGATTTAGTTTAACAATCAAAAAGCATACCTGATACGCTCATCCTCCTTGCGGGACATGGTGCCCAAAGAGCGCTGATAGCTATGGTAAGATGGCGGACAGGAATGGTGAGGTAGTGGTGGTGGTTCATCTGATGCTGAGCGATAAGGATGAAGATGCCCAGTACGTGGTTTATGATGCCCTGGAAGTTCAAAGGATGGTGATGGTGAATGGTACAAGACTCCACTGCCTACTGTTCCAATCATGCCAATAGGTGATGATGCCTGTCGACTTTCATAATATACACGTATGTCTCTATCACGCTCTGAACCAGGGGAATGAAGGATACTGTCCCCACTTCGAGATGATGGAAGATAACTTGAAGGACCAAGTGGGAATGAAGGCGGTGATGAGTAGCGTGGAGACACGGCAGCCACAGATGAACCAATTGTGCTGTGTGGATATGCATGTGTATGTGTTAAGGAGAAATGTGAGAATGGCGTACACGGAGCAAATGTTGGCGGTGATCTCAGAGCTGGAGTGGGTGGAGAATACAACCCTGCATGTGGGTGATGTATGCGAGAATGTGAAGGTGTGCGGTCTCCTCCATGGTGGAGGGCAGATGGTCTTGTCCCATAACCAGGAAGTACAGTTAAAGACTGAGGTGCATTAGGATCAATGGGGCTTATATTACTCTCACTGTCACTCTGAGGGCTTTTTATAATATTCTTTTTTACATAATATTCTAATTCTTCCTTTCCAACATTCCCTGATCTTACAGAGAAGTCTAAGGATGTATCAGAGGGTGTAAAAGAACTCAAACGATCTCCTCTGTCTCTTTCTGAATCTTCACTCTTTCTATCCAATGATGGATTTCTGGGTCCACCACTAGAGTACAACTCCTGACTGGGATAAATATTGCTAGAAGACTGTGGACTGGAATAAACCTGACCTGCACTACTATAAGAACAAGTTTTTCCACCACCATCATGACTTTTATATATAGAGAATTGTTGATTGCGAGGACTTGTTGGCGTGCCCCGAGGACTTGAACTTGATCTGGAACTTGTATGTTTTTCATGATGATACGATTCATAGGGTTTCTCTTCATGTGAATATGGTGACATATTTGGAGAAGGTAAAAACACAGAAAATGGTGGTCTCTCTTTTCTACGCTGAGTGTACACAACAGTTCCTGAGTTTGCATCCCAAGTATTGACACCTCCCCCTCTGTATTTTGGCCAGGTTCCTCCCGACTTCTCCTTTTCACGCTTTTTAGATCGCTTAGTCGTGCTTGTGCCCCCATTACTTCCACTTTTGTGATGGTAAGAATTATTCACTGAATCTAACTGAGCTATTGCACTTTCAGTTTCATGATCTAATACAGAGGTGATGTGTTTCTTCTTTTCCTCTTTGTCTCTACTTTCACTACGACCCTCTCCACGTTCTTTGCTGTGGCGTCTAGGTCTCACCATATTCTTGAAGAGATCTAGAGGTCCTGTTCCAGACCCTTTTTCCCCAGTAGCTTTTGTAACATTGTACACCACTTTCTCACTGCTTCCATATCTCTTACCACTACTGTCCTCATTATGTGAGCCACCTGATCCTGGAATAAGTTTTTTCACAAGTTCACGACTTCCTGATCGTCCTGGACTAACCCCCGAATCTTTAGCAGGCGAAGTAGGGGAAGAATAGGGTCTTGAGGAAGAAGTTGATTTATCATCCTCGGTGATATTGTGACCACTAGAAGAAGAGCTGAGTGGTGCTGAGAGTGATGAGGAACCATGGGACTTAAGTGTAGTAAGCTGCACCACCTCTCCAGCTGAATCTAGTAAACACTGAGCTTCCTCACAGCTGCCTAAATTATCTATAGGTTTGCCATTTATCTGAAAAAGATAAAACACTTACTAATAATGAAAAATAACTTATAATGATACAGTACAATTTTGTTTTTTCAATGCACTAGCCATATCCCACCAAGGCAGGGTAACCTAAAAAGAAAAATGAATGTTTTCTTTTTAAATTTAGTAATTTATACAGGAGAGTAGGTTACTAGCCCCTTGCTCCTGTCATTTTAGTTGCCTCTTACAGCACACATGGCTTATGGAGGAAGGATTCTTTTCCGCTTCCCCATGGAAACAGTACAAAATATTTAAAAAAAAAAAAAAAAAAAAAAAAAAAATCACACTTTAAGAATGCAAGTTTTTCATTCAATAGATATCCGTAATATATTACATTTAATTTATTTTAAATGAAACCTTTGAAAAAGTGTCCATGAGGCTTACATTAAGCACTCTATCTCCAACAGCCAGATTGCCCTCTCTTGCTGCTGGACTTCCAGGGAGAATATTTGCAATGTACACCCCAGTATGAAGTGTCAGTCCATGATGTGAGGTATGTGGGCAGTGGAGGTGCACTGTGTGGAGACTACGACCTCCGCTGCGTCTTCGTCTCACTGTTATTTCCACCAATCCACCACCACTAGCCACTGTTGCATATACACTGCTACGATCCACTCCCAGGCAGTCTTTACCATTTAATCTAATTATTTGGTCATGTACCCTGAGAAAAGTAGAAAATAATTACTGCAACAATGTGTATAAATCTATGGGTGACATAAAAAAAAAGTATAAATCTGTGTAAAATTCCATGTAAATAAAAATTCACCAAAATTTCAAATAGTTTGATAAGGAAACTGAAAGATGTACAAGCATAAATAAATATACAGGAAAAAAAATCACTGGTCAAATGCCTTTAAATTTCTATGCAGTATTGATAATATTGTTACCACAATATTACTATACAAATTACATCTACGTGGTTTTGCTACTGTTATTTAAAGCATTATTAATGATAACCTTGGAATATTTTACAACTTCAATCCTACAAAGAGACTGTGTGACTTTGCTCTTCTGTTTTTGATCCCATAAACAAAGTACACTACAGGTACTGTGTGGTAGTATATATCTTTATAGTAGTGTACAAAATGTTTAATAATGTAAAGTTGTACTGTATTTCACTTATTCTGTTATCAAATGAGAAGACTGACAAAGCAAGTCAAAATATTAGTAATGATGTGAGTATAACCAATGACAGCTATAGCTATTCATGTTATATATTTACTGCTTGTGTAAGCAAATGCAGCATTGTATTCTTTCTGGAAAATATAGAGGCACATACTGTGGGCAGTATTTGATATACTGTAGATAAAACTGAGTTATTTTCTAAATTATTTTAAGAGAAGATGATACAGATGAGGAAGATGGTTGCTGCCAGGAGCTTGCATCATTCAGTACCACCAATGAATTATATTTATTGATCAAGCAAACACATGCAACACTGTATTTTGCTGGATTTTTAAAGAAAATGGTTACACAAGTGTTTGTTGTAGAAAAATTTGATAAATTATGAAGAATCCCACAAATCAGACTGTACCACACCATTAAATCTACAAAGAAAGCCATAATATACAGCATCCTGGATGATATTTTTTATATTAAACAATTACAGGTATACACTTTAGCAGTAACCACTATATTTTGCAATGTATTTCTTTTAGGGTTACACTACATTTTTTTGGGGGGGTGGAGGAGGGGGAGAATTTTGTACATAACTTTCAAAACATAGCAATCACTAGCATTTTTTGTATATCTGGTATTCATGGTATATCTGGGAATCTAACCTTTATGATTAATGAAGTTTTACTGCACGTTGCTGCAACAAGAAAAAACTGCAAAGAAATGGCACATTAACTAATGTGCATCACAGACAGTACAAACCCCTTAAGAGTCATTCAGTGTCTGGGAATGGGAGAGGGTAGGATAGGGGTTAATTAAATTTAATTTAGGGAAGGGAAAACTCTAATTCCATGGAACAAAGGCCCTTCCCTAGCATCAAAGCACCCTGCCCCCTTGAAGGCAAGAAGATTTAATGAGGCAAACCCCTAAGTGCTCATGAACAATCTTGCACATAAAAGAAACTGCCGCATATAAAATTAACACTTGCTACCTCCCCCTCAATGTACCAAAGCATGAAGAGAACCAAAAGATATCATACCTGAGTTTCCCTTCAAAAGGGCCATCTTTGGCAATACTTGTAACATAAATTGCTCCATCACTGCCCCCATAATGTGGATCATCCCGACCTCCAGCCACGACGAATCCAACATCTGATTCCGACACGACACCCTGGAATATAGTTTGAGAATAGTGATGGGATGACATCAAAATTTTTGACAGTACTGATACCGATACCCAGTTTTAGGCCAATACCAATACTGTACCATCAAAATTAGCTGATACCCTCTGATACTGGTACTTTGGCACACCTCTATTGTAGAACATAAAATACATTTTTGACATAAGCACACATGCATACTAACAGTTTTGAACTGAAAGCAATACACATCTCTAAATAGTGTGTGTTTGAATGAATCCTAAAATTCTAAGAAAAAATTATTTTGGAACATTATAAACATAAGGTTAATAACCAGAAAAAAATTAAGAAGATACAAAGAGAAAGTGATATCACAAGGCTACAGAAGGACTTTAACAGATCAAAAGAATAGTCGAGTATATTATTACAAAAGATTAACCCCATCAAGTACAAAGTAATATAATCAAGAGATGGAGAAAAGAAATCAGAGACAGAGTACCATGGCTCAGTTGGCAACGCACTCGCCTCATACGCCAAGTGCCCATGGTTCAATCCCTAGCATGGGTGGAAGCACTGGGCATTTTTCCCTACACCTGCTGGCCCTGTTCACCTAACAGTAAGTAGGTACCTGGGTATTAGTCGAGTGGTGCGGGTCACATCCTGGGGGACAAGATTGAAGGACCACAATAGAAGACATACAATCCTCAATGACACACTGACTTTCTTGGGTTATCCTGGATAGCTAACCCTTTGGGTTAAAAAATCTTAATCTTATCTTATCTTACCATATGAAAATGGGAGCAATGACCCAAAAAGTCAGACAAAGAACTGGGAGTAACCATTACACTAAGCCTGTTTCCTGAAGTGCAAATATATACCAAAAACAGTAACATTTGCTAAGATAATAAATATGGAGATCTTTAAAAAGTTGCCTTCAGGACATTTCACCACATACATACAAACAATCCTTGAGTAGAGAGAGTGTATAACAGCTGCTTTGGTAAAAAAAAAAAAAATGGAAAAAATCAACAAATTCCCAAAATATACTGTATGAAGGACCTAAAATATCTCCGTAATTCTTCCACAACAGCCTTCACACCAATGCTAAGTCTTTCAGTATGGAACAGAAAATGATATATATAACAAGGAAGGGTGGAAATATGTTGAAGTTTTTGAGCTGTAGTGTCAACATGCCTCTGGCAAGACAATGATGGGATGAGTGATGGTGAAAGTGTTATTCCTTTTTCAGGTCACCCTACCCTGGTGGAAAATGGCCGATGTGTTAAGGACAAATTTCAACTAATTTACTATGGGAAATTTAGAGAAATAACAAGTGAATGAGAGGACAAAATGCAATCAAACTACTTCATAAAGTAGAAGTGAAATGTAATGGAACTGGAATAACCATGTTGGAAGATGCTTTATCGTAATCATTGATCAATGAACAGGTAAATCTCACATGGATGTAAAATACAAAAAGAATAAAAATAACGTGAATACTTCAGCCACTATCAGATACCTGCTTTATCTGCTGATGCCAAAAAATATAAATTAATGTAGGGACTTAACCCCTTCAGGGTCCAAGGCCCAAATCTGAAGTGGTGCCCCAGTGTCCAAGAATTTAAAAAAAAAAAAAAATTTGTTATTTTTTCTTATGAAATGGTAGAGAATCTTTTTGTGAAGGTAATAAGACAGAAAGTACAAAATTTGATGGAAAATTTACGAAATTATGCTCTCGCGAATTTTGATGTGTCAGAGATATTTACGAATCGGCGATTTTGCTGACTTTGACTCCCATTTTAGGCCAGTTACATTATTCCAGTCAACCAAATTCTTAGATATTTCACTAGTATTACTTCTATTCTATCGACTGAGCACAAGAAATCGCCAAGTCAACTGTTTCAACTACAAATTAAAGTGATCAGAAATTGTTAATTTGGCCAATTTAACACAAAGTTCAAAATATTCCAATTTCAAAATAGGGTCCAGAATAAACAATGTAGGTATTCCTGGAACTAAACTAACATTTCCTCTGTTCATTAGTTACGTTTTGAGGCTTTACAAATAAATTCCATTTTGATTTTTTATTCACATAATGAATTTTTATTCACACCAAAAAAATAGAAGATTTACTGTTATGCAATACTGTAATAATTGTATAAATATCATCACCATATTTGTGAATGCATATTAGACCCACCAGCTGGCGTGTATTAGACGTGTGAGGTCGTTTGTTTACTCTTGAATATCGGCAAAAATTTAACATTTCTGCTACTTTGAGCTCAGTTTCAAGCCATTTCCAGTGCTAAAACCAATCAAAATCATCTCTATTTCTGTAACATGTCTTCCATTCTATCAAATGAGACCAAAAAATCGCAAATACAACTATAATAAAACATACGAAAAAACACTGCAAAGTCTCTGTTTTAATCGAAAAATCATGATTTCAGTTTTTTTCTCATTATACACAGTGTGCTGCAGGATCTGTTTTATGTGGTGCACACATACCACATAGATGTATTCTCTCATATCTAGGCCCAAATGTACCACTCACAGTTTATCAGAGTGAGCTGAGCTCATGATGTAGATCTACGGTTTGGACCCTGAACGTAAAGCCGTAGATCTACGGGACGGACCCTGAAAGGGTTAAATGTTCATGCTGGAAAATTATACATTCAACGAACACCATAGTATTATCATCATAACATAGACAAAACTACATTAGAATGTCACAAACATAAAAGAAAACAAATGCAGGTTATCAACTTCATCTTACTAATAAAATGACAAACATTAATAAAAGAGGTAATTTTTGACATTAACTATTTATAATAAAATTTACAGAAATAACCAAATACAGTGGACCCCCCGAGTTTCGGCAGCCTCGACTTTCGCGAAATTCGACCTTCGGCGAGTTTTTTTGGAAAAATTTGGCCTCGAGTTTCATGAAAAAACTCGTGTTTCGGCGACCGTCCGGTACCTGTCCGCCCGTCACTGTGCACACAAAGCCAGTCTCCCACGCCATTCACGCTCAGTGTGCCACTGTTTACCAACACGTGACCATCACCCCGCAGGTTCATACAATACATTTCATAATAATCCATTGTTTTTTGTGCTTACAACTGTTAAATAAGTCATCATGGACCCAAGGAAAGCTAGTGCAAACCCTTTGGTAAATAAAGTGAGTGACAGGGATGTGGAAGAGTTGGTGGAGGACCACAGGGAAGAGCTAACCACTGACGAACTGCAAGAGCTTCAACTGGAACAGCATCAGACCACAGCCGAGGAACTTGCTTCAGAGGAGGAGGAAGAGGGAGTGGATGAGGTGCCTTCTTCAGTGATTAAGGACATGTGTGGAATGTGGAATGAGTTGCAAAGTTTTGTTGAAATGTATCACCCTGACCAAGCTGAAACAAGCCGTATCTGCAACATGTACAATGACAGTGTTGTGTCCCACTTCAGGGAAATCTTAATGAAACGCCAGAAAAAGACCTCTCTGGATAGATATTTTGTGCGCCACGGATCCAGTGATTCAAGTTGTTCCCAGTGGCATTAAAAGAAGAAGGGAAGTAACCCCAGATAAGGACTTGCTACCTTAAGTCCTAATGGAAGGAGATTCTCCTTTCAAACAATAGTGTACACCTTCCTCCTATCACCTCCTCCCATCTTCTATCCACCCAGAAGTCTTCAGTAAAGGTAAGTGTAATGTTATTATTATTTATTTTAAATGCATGTACTTGATTTCTGATTGTTTTCATTAGGTAAATCTTTATTTAATTTGAAAAAAATATTTTATTTTAATATTTTTGGGTGTCTGGAACGGATTAATTTTATTTCCATTATTTCTTATGGGGAAAATGGTTTCGAGTTTCGTGAATTTCGACCTTTGGCGGGCTCTCTGGAACGGATTAATCATGAAACTCGGGGGTCCACTGTACACTATATTTTATCTGGCAGCAAAACTGCCTGTCAATTACTTACAATGGATATTTTTAACTTTAGCAAATACTGGTACACTTTATTTATGAGGAAAAAAAATGCTCTATATCTTACAATAGGCAAATGGAGGGTTTCAATTTCCCATTCTTGCATGTCAGTGTCAATAGCTGAGTCGCGAGAATGGTTATGTGCTGCCAGTTGACGTACCACAGCTGCCTTCTCCTCTTCTGCTTCTAATCTCTCCCTGAAATCATTAATTTTTTTTTTTTAAGCAATAGGGTAGTACAAAAAAATGCAGCACACAATTATTCATATTATGACATTGAGATAAATTACAGGCTACTTCATTTACTTTTTGTGATTGTGTTAAATATTGACAAATACATCAAACAAGAGAGACAATAAAAATTGAATAAATGCCAAGTGTTAAATATTTCAAGTCTAATGATTTCCAAACAACATACAGCACCTGTGGAATGAGAAGGTACTAAGGTTTGATCAAATGAACAAAAGGCAGCTCTAGTTCCCTGGATCAAGAGCATTTTACCAGCATCGAGACACCTCCCTTAAAGAGGTACACACGATGAGTTCAATCTTAACAGTGAATTACTGTGCCTGGTGAGATAACAGGTAGACCACAAGAGTCTTAAACTTCAAAACTCTTCAAAATGGATTAACTTAACCATGAAAAACAACAAAAAAATACAGAATGTATCTAGAGTCTTCAGCAAAATAAATCCCTTACTTCAGTTCCTTCAGTTCTTTTGAGGTTTCGTTACGTTGCTTTTTAATGTCATCCGAGTCCCGTAACGCTATAGCTAATTCAGACACGGCTCTGTCACGTTTCCGTCGCAGCTCATCACAGTGGGCTCGTATGGACTCTCTCTCTTGAACAATTTTGTCTCGTTCACTGAAGGCCCAATCACGGCGTCGCTTGGATACCTCAGCCTCTTGTTGTGCCTCTGTTTAAAATTATAGGAATTTCAACTGTAAATATATCAATAATAATTAAATACAGTATATATATATACATGTATATATATATATATATATATATATATATATATATATATATTTATACACACACGCACACATATATATATATATATATATATATATATATATATATATATATATATATATATATATATATATATATATATATAAATATATAAGTAATTTGACCACAGAAAGGTAAAATAAATTTAAAGCACATTCTCAAGAAATACATTATGTTCTTGAGATTGTGAATGAAAAATGGAAACGTCTGGACTTTATTTCCCTTTCACTTAATATACACATTTTATGTAATTTTCTGACATACAATACATAAATACACACACACACACACACAAACACAGTATACCTGTATAAAAAAATGCTTAATTAAACTTTGTAAAGAAAGGAGTTCAGTTATAGGTAATATATATTTTAAGAAAAAGAGGATAGATAAGTATACAAGAAATGATGTAGGGCGTAATGACAGTAGTTTGTTGGACTACATACTGGTAGATAAAAGACTCTTGGGTAGACTTCAAGATGTACATGTTTACAGAAAGGCCACAGATATATCAGATCACTTTTTAGTTGTAGCTACAGTGAGAGAAAAAGGTAGATGGGATACAAGGAAAATGAAAGTAGCAGGTAAGAGAGAGGTGAAGGTTTATAAGCTAAAGGAGGAGGCAGTTAGGGTAAGATATAAACAACTATTGGAGGATAGATGGGCTAGTGAGAGTATAAGCAATGGAGTTAGAGACATATGGGGTAAGATTAAGAATGTAGTGTTAGTGTGTTCAGCAGAAGTTTGTGGTTACAGGAAAGTGGGTGTGGGAGGGAAGATGAGCGACTAGTGGAATGATGTTGTAAAGAGATTAGTAAGAGAAAAAAGTTAGCATATAAGAGGTTTTTACAAAGTAGAAGTGATGCAAAGAGGGAGGAGTATACGAAGAGGAAGAGAGAGGTTAAGAGAGTGGTGAAGCAATGTAAAAGAGAGGAAATGAGAGTGGGCGAGATGTTATCAACAAATTTTCTAGAAAATAAGAAAAAGTTTTGGAGTGAGATTAATAAGTTGAGGATGCCTAGGGAATGAGTGGATTTTATAATTAAAAGTAGGAGAGGAGAGTTATTAAACGGAGAGTTAGAGGTATCAGGAAGATGGAGGGAATATTTTGAGGAAGCTGTGATTTCATGTATAGGGCAAGGAGGAATAACATTTTGTAGGAATGAGGAAGAGCGAGTTGTGAGTGTGGGGGAAGTTAGTGAGGCAGTGGGTAGAATGAAAAGGGGCCTTAGACAAGGATGTGTGATGTCACCATGGTTGTTCAATGTATTTATAGATGGGGTTTGTGGCATGCAAAGAGTACGTAACCTTTATTCGGCGCATGAACACACCCTCATTTTCAGACTATCTCCCCCAACCAGAGAACCAGGTTACTGAGAGTTGACGATGGGGCCTCGTTGTTCAACTAGTGACCAGGTTCCAGCCAATAAGAAGATGGTTTTGGCAATCGCAGAGGTTATGTGGGTACCACTCTCCTATCTGCCCTTGTCATTCCCATTCTAGAGCTGGTTGAAGCACGGTCTGCTTTCTTGTGGCTTCTATTCTGCCTTGCTTACCGTGGAGTGCACTATACTTATCACTGTACATAGTGTACATATTGCTGGTGAAGGACAATATAAGTCAAAACTTTTCTGCTGTGTTTATTTTGCTCCCTTTACACCCAGGATAACAGGCCATTTGGACTCCTGAGTTGTAATATGGGGGCCTGTCCGGGAGCTGGAGCTGGACTTAGAGAAATGGTTGAGCTTAGGGTGAAGCTCGTAGCAGGAACATTGTGCAGCTTGCTGTCTGATATTGCATCAGCTTTGCCAACGCTTTACAAATTTTGCATGTCAGTTGCTTTGTTATGGTCAGCCTTGCTATTGTGTGATCGTTCAACAGCTCACTACTAGCTTGTTCGGTGTGCTCGCTTCGCTATGGTCAATCTTGTAGAACAGTGTGTAGCTTGCTGTCTGGCATTGCTTTACAAATTTTGCGTGTCAGTTGCAGTCAACTTTGTTATTGCGTGTCCACCTTGTATGCGTATTATGCAATCATACTGTGCATAGCTAAGCGTGTTCTGCAAATTAACATGTTACGTTGTTTTTTTTTTTTTAGTGAGGGGATGTGGGCTACCGTCCGCCTGTATCTTGGACCTATGCTAGCCCGACTGACTACTGTATCACTCTGAGTTTAGGGTTTGGCTTTTGGTCACGAGAAAAGCTGAGCTCTATCTAAGAGTTGGATGGTGGAGAGGAAAGGCGGTCCCATTATTTTGTGCCATGGCGGCACGGTTACCACTGGGAGGTGGCAGCCTAATCCTGAGCCTTCTCGGGGTGGGGGTGTGGCATGCAAAGAGTACTTAACCTTTATTCGGCGCATGTACACACCCTCATTTTCAGGCTATCTCCCCCAACCAGTGAACCACGTTACTGAGAGTTGACGATGGGGCCCCGTTGTTCAACTAGTGACCAGGTTCCAGCCAATAAGAAGATGGTTTTGGCAATCGCAGAGGTTATGTGGGTACCACTCTCCTGTCTGCCCTTGTCATTCCCATTCTAGAGCTGGTTGAAACACGGTCTGCTTTCTTGTGGCTTCTATTCTGCCTTGCTTACCGTGGAGTGCACTATACTTATCACTGTACATAGTGTACATATTGCTGGTGAAGGATAATATAAGTCAAAACTCTTCTGCTGTGTTTATTTTGCTCCCTTTACACCCAGGATAACAGGCCATTTGGACTCCTGGGTTGTAATAGGGTTGTAAGAGAAGTGAATGCTCGAATGTTGGCAAGAGGTATGGGGTTAAAAGATAACAAATATAACACAAAGTGGGAGTTGTCACAGTTGTTCTTTGGTTTTAAAACTGTGCTTTTGGGAGATTCTGAGAAGTTGTAGAGGTTGGTGGAGTACGTAAAAAAAGAAAACTAAAAGTGAATGTAGGAAAGAGTAAGGTGATGAGGATAACAAAAAAATTAGGTAACGAAAGACTGGATATCAGACTGGAGGGAGAGAGTATGGGGGAGGTGAATGTATTCAGATATTTAGGAGTGAACGTGTCAGCAGATGGGCCTATGAAAGATGAGGTGAATCATAGAACTGACGAGGACAAAAAGATGAGTGGTGAACTGAGAAGTCTGTGGAGACAAAGAACTTTGTCTATGGAAGCAAAGAGGGGAATGTATGAGAGTGTAGTTATACCAACACTTTCATATGAGTGTGAAGTATGGGTGGTGAATGTTGCAACAAGGAGAAGGCTGGAGGCAGTGGAGATGTCATGTATAAGGGCAATGTGTGGTGTGAATATAATGCCAATAATTCGTAGTTTGGAAATTAGAGGAGGTGTGACATTACCAAAACTATTATCCAGAGGGCTGAGGAAGGGTTGCTGAGGAGGTTCAGACATGTAGAGAGGATGGAACAAAATAGAATGAGTTCTGTACTGTATAAATTTGCAGTGGAGGGAAGGCGGGTAGAGGTCGGCCTAGGAAAGGATTTTCCTTAGGAAAATCATCAAAATTTAATATTTCTACTACTTTGAGCCATATTTCAAGCTGCTTCCAGGCCAGAAAATTACCAATATCACCTTTATTTCATCCGTATTTCTTCCATTCAATCAACAGGCACAGCTCTACTCTTGTAACTACAAACAGTTAATTACTCATAGGGATTTACACATGTATACATATCTATTAATCTTAAAAAATGTAAGATATTTTTTTTTTACGTCAATGGTTATATCCTACCAAGGGTGACCCAAAGAAGAAACACATTCACCATCATTCATTCAACTGCTGTCTTGCCAAAAGAGTGCTGACATTACAACTCAAATTAAGTACATACATTATAATAATATAAATCTTCTGCTGTGAAATGTTGTTAAAGTAAAACAAGCATACAGTGTAAATTTGGACACTTAAAATAAAATATTCAAAAAGCTGAACAAAGTTCAGTCCATTTACAATTACAAGTAACTAATATGTGTGCAAATTTTACAAAGAAAATTACAACACCTGCCAATTTTCAGAGCATATGAATTAATTAAATATTTTAAGCATATAATGTTTCCTATGCTCAATTACAAAAAACATTAATATATTTACTATATATGAACTTTACCTCTAATATTCTATACTTACTATACATGAACTTTACCACTTGTATATTACATACTTAACAGAATACCAAAACAAAAATATTTAACATATTTATAATTGAGTGATGAAATTCTTCCATGCGAAGAACATATTTCAAAATTCATACATATTTGGCTAACTTGTTCCTCCTAAACAACTTCCGTTCCTCATGAAGGTGATGACATCATGCAAAGTTATCTATAAAAACACTTCAACCGCATTCACTTGCTAGACACTTCCATAAACATTTCAAACACTTATTACCATGGCCTTCATGCTGCTTGATCTAGTACTGAGGAGAAGCAGTTGTAAATTTTCCCACTGAAATGAAAGAGCATAAGGGAAGGATGGGGAGCAACTTATACGTGTGTAGGAAGGATTAGAAAAAGCATAAGCAAATAAGAGAATGGCAAAAGTAAATGAACATAATATTGCAGACCTTAATTACTGATGACCTTAACAATCTCTCAAACCCACTTGCTAGCAATACCAGGTACTTATGGTAACAGTTGGTACATGGCAAAAAGTGAGTATTGGCCACCAAGTAGGCCTAACAGAGTCCAGCTGAAACCATAGAATAATTAGTTCCAATACTTGCTCCTATTTGCAGACCAGCTGGCAGCATGTGGGATTCACTTTATTTAGTTGGTTCCAGCCATATACTCTAACTTTCAAGTTATAGTATTAGTACGTCCACACCCATGTTATTTCAGCTAACATGAGCAATAGTGTAGGATTCTATGGACAACAATTACAAACACCCAAGTGTCAGGCATTGGGTAAAAAGTGGATTTGGGGTACCAGTTAGGACATACAGTACCATAATCTGCTTGGAACAACAGAGTAATAAGTACCAATACTTATGCTTGTCTGAGGGGTGAGCGGCAGCATGCAGAATTCAGATTCTGGGGATGAGAGTCTGTCACTGCAGTATTTATTTTAGTGCATTATAGGGAAGCCCTACATTTGATGTGTGTGTTGCCCGGTCAATTACAATGATTTGTCACTCTGTCTAATTTACACAAACTATACAATACTTTATACTATATTGCTCCTTGACCATAGAAAAAGCATCTATTTCTGTTTCTGGGTATGGTTAACACAAAAATAAGTCAGTATGTATATGATAAAAATGAAATGGTTAGAGTGCTTCTGCTTCACTTCTATAATTTTAGTTAAGACTTTTCACTGTCTACAACAAATGAAACATCACAGTTATTATAGGCTTTTCATTAGACACAGTTTGTTATTTTATTGTTTCTGTTATGTTTAAAACTCTTCTGCTCAAATACCAGTCCAACCTCTCTATATAAATGCTGCACCACTTAATGAACAGGGAAGAATGGAAGTAATGATGCTTGTGTGGAATCATTTGCAGTGGATCTTATATAAATATTAAACATATACCGTCTTCTCTCTCACTGATAAGTAACTGTCTCCATTTTCACTGATCTACTTAGCTAGAATTTACTCATTCAACTGATATTTTTGTATGATAAAATTTCAGTCTCTTGAATATATAACCATAAATTATTGAAACATTTTCCATTACCAGTATTTAAATTGTGGCAATACATTGCTTTTTACTGTTGAAAGGCAAACACTGTGCAACATTCAGTATTAATCTTAATATGAAACAACCAACACATTAAAGCAATTTACTACAAAAGAAAGTGATGTGAAGTGGTGCTAGAGAATGCAAGGAGAGGAAGAGAGAAAACTTCATGCAAAATTGTAAACTCATTGTGGTAACAGTAATGAGTTTTACTGTGATACAGATTCAAATACAGCGAGTGAAGCGAGCAATGCAGTCGGATCTCATTCATCTGGAATTGTCAAGACCAAGAGCTTTCTATTAGAGTTGATATTGCAAGTAATGTGACTTGGATATCCACATGCTCTGTAATAGTAACACTGCAAAGAATGCAATTTACCCCACCTGGCTGTGTGAGAAGAATCTACCATTAACTGACAATAGGTAAGAAGCAGTGATATCCCCTATTAAACTAGGATTTCCAATTGTGTAGAGAATGGATAAATGAGGTGCGACTTACAACAGCAATAGATCCGTTAAAATACTCTCCCATACTTATAAAATGCCATTCCAGTAGAAATATTAATGAACAATAAAGGAAACAGGATACAAAATTTTTATATAAAGAATATTATAATACTCAGTGACAATACAGTGGGTCCCCACTTACGACATTAATACCTTCCTGAAAATTATTCATAAGCCGGCTGTTCAGAACTCAAAAATTATTTTCTTGAAGAGGGGGAATAATATTAGAGCTCTAATTTTATTTTTTTAACTACAAGTATTTACCTGATATTTTAAACTCAATACTGTTCCTTTTGGCTTGCAAATAATAAGACACACGTGCAATAACTAAGCCTCTTTATTATGAAAAAGTTGAATGGAAAAAAGTCACAGGTTTGCAAAATGACTTCATATTAAGATACCCAGGTGTTGCAGATGTTTTATTTATCAACCTGCCAGTACCATGAGTGTAATGATACTTGTCTGACACAGCAACATAATGGAATCTTGGAAGAGAGGATATTTTTCACAACAATGCTGCTAGCTTCTGGCCAGATCTTGGGCATGACCTACTTCCACTAGTGGGTCCCACCCACCTCTGACAATGCCTTTCACTGCTGCACCTCTCTCCTGGCTCCAGTATGTTTATCCATCCACCTGATTCTGCTTCAGATTGATCAAGCTAAAGGAAATGAGCACCTTCATCTCCTCGTTTTCCTATTCTTTCCTACCCTTTCTTGCATCATATCGAACTGAAGACTCGACGTGTGCTCACCACTCCCTCACTGTTATTGTGAGGGTTAATGTGCCTGGGAATATAGAGTGGGAAGGTAGTTTGTGTAAATGTGGGGGCCTAAGTTCCTGCCATCCTGTAACTCACCCACAGACATGTCCAGCATGCAAGCAGCAGCAGTGGTGGCTCCCTCAGAATGAAATTATTTAATCTACAGTCCCTAACTAATCTCTACCAAAAAAAACAAATACTAAACCCATAGATAAGAAGAACATACACAAAATACCTATGCATTTGGTATAAATGACCAAGGAAATTAAGGTTAAAATTTAGCCCTAAGAAAATCGTAAATATAGTTCTTCACCAATCTTTACCAAATAACCGAGAAATATTAATATTAATAAATATTTAATCTACAGTTCTTGATCAATCTCTACCAAACAAATGTGAATGCTCTATATGTTTTTTAATATGCTAGCTGCCTCCCATCAAGGCAGGGTGACTCGAAACACTTTCACCATCATTCACACTAACACTGTCATACCAGAGGCATACAGATATGACAGTTTAGACATCCCTTCAAACAGCAAATATCCCAAACTCCTCCTTTAGAGTGCAGGCATTGTACTTCTGCCTCCAGGACTCAAATCCTGCTAACCAGTTTCCCTGAATCTCTTCACAAAATATTACCCTGCTCACACTCCCACAGCATGTCAAGTCACAAAAACTATTTGTCTCCACTCCTATCTAACATGCTCACACATGCCTGCTGTATGACCAAGCCCCTTGAACACAAAATCTCCTTTACCCCCCTCTCTCCTTCCTAGGATTACCCCTACCCCTTCTCCTCTTCATCAAAGATTTATACACCCTTCAAGTCATCCTACTTTGCTCCACCTCTCTAAATGACCAAACTACTTCAACAACCACTCCTCAGCCCTCTGAATAATACTTTTACGAATGCTACAAAATATACACACAAATGGTATGAATGCATTTATTAAAAAAACTAAAATTATTTGACTGAATATTTGCAACGATTGTTAAGTGCAAACCAACATTCAAAAAAATATTTAATTGGTTCCATGTATCAATATTGTAAGTGGTGAACATTATAAGTTGGGGCCTACTGAAATACTGAGTACTGTTGTTATAATATACTATATAGAAATATAAATATGTGAGGATATTAATACATTTATATATTAAATACTATACATTACAAAAATATGAACACCTATATAACACACTATAATATTAGTTAAAAGAGTTTGCCACTTTACAAGGGCAAATATGTAACAACAGTTGATAATAATATACAAGTAAACACTATTACAAACATGCCTTAACGTGGAATGATGACTAACTCTTAAGTCACAGATAACAATTGCAAAATGCTTAAGTTATTTAAGATAAACCCAGGGGTATTACCAATGGGTGGCACCCAGGGGTTATACCAATGGGTGGCACCCAGGGGTTATACCAATGGGTGGCACCCAGGGGTTATACCAATGGGTGGCACCCAGGGGTTATACCAAGGGGTGGCACCTGAAGTTGTATCAAGGGGTGGCATCCAGGGGTTGTATCAAAGAGTGGCACCCGTGGGTGACACTTGGGGGGTCAAGAGGGACCATCTGAAGCCTCCTCAAAAATTCATCAACACCCCAAAGTTCCCTAAATAATAATAATCATAATAATAATCATAATAAAAATTAATAATAATAATGGTGATTTAACGTAAGTCCCCTAGCCCCTTCTTCCAACCAGACAGCAACCCCTAAACCTCTCCCATATGTAACTAAACCTCTTGTTCAATAAGAGAGATACTCAAAATATTATCTAATAAACTCATAAGCGTACTTTCATTTAATTTTTCTATAACTTCAAGAACTATACAGTACAAAGTGGTGCTTTATTATTGTACAGTACTAGTGTGAAGAAATGAAACACTGTTGAACAAGCTTACTCTGCAATATCAATTTGTCCTGTGTTGATCTAGAATTGATCAAGCATGACTTGATAAAGATCAATATAGTAATAAAATGTAGCTCAGCAAATTGTCATTTCTTCTCTACTGTTGGCAGCTTCACATTTTGATCCAACAGTACTTGTGTGATGGAGGGAGTGGTGATGGAAGTGTTCTTTTTCGGGTCACCCTGTCTTGATGGAAGTCACCCAATGTATTCAAAGAATAAAAAGTGCTTGTGAAATATAAAACATTCATACAGTGTCGTGTATCCCTCGCTCCCTGTCTCGTAGGTGTGTATGGCACTGTGTGTATGGCACTGTGTGTATGACCCTCTTCCCTCTCACACATTTAAATTATCTTCAAGAAATAAGTACTTTTGATGGGAGTGCTGGAGAAGCTTAATCAATAATTTTCTGTGTTGGTATCCACCAAAAAATTAGCAACTCTCAGCTGCTTTCTCTAAAAAAAGCAACATGTAGCAATGATGAGAAGTGCCTAAAAGTAAATGAGTAAGCAGGAGAAGAAAAAGCATAAAGACATAAGTATAGGATGCAGGAATGAAAAAACTTGTCAGTACTAAAAGGACAATGTGGAGGGTGTAATAATCTAGCTGAGTATCAAGGGTGACTGTGGTAGCAGTACAATAAAAAATAGTCACAACACTGTGACTGGAACAATATACAAATAATCCGCACACAAGAGAAAGAAACTTAAGATGAAGTTTTGGTCTGTCTTGGACCATTAACTGACTAGCTAAAAGTCCAAGTCGGATCGAAAGTTGTCATAAGTTTCTCCTATGAGCGGATTATTTGTGTAGTAGTACGTACACTGATATAATGAAACAAACACTGAAAGTGTGTGTACCCACTTTACTCTTATTGTACCTCTTTGGATAACCATGACTCAAAACATGATGTTAAGAAAATTACTGAGTAAAGTCAGTTTTGCAGATTTGCGATAAAAACTGATTAAACTTCATTTAGCAAAATACTTTAAAAACTCAGAAATTTGACTAAACTGAGTAAATAAAAAACACTTGCTATTGAAATTTGTTCATCCTTGCTATTGTACACTGTGATTATTTCTTGTACTTATCAAATAGTTGGTTATGTTTAAAGCTATACAATACTTTGCTTAAATTATTAATATACACGCAGAGTATTCAAACGTTACACCAAATACAAAATGGCCTTCACAATAACATTGATGTACTGTTGAAAAAACAAAGAGGAATGCAGGACCACAGTAATCACTTCCTACTGAAATTAGTCAATGCATTACTTTTTGTTTTCTTGATTTTTTAGGCTATGTTAATTGTTTAAATATATATATACACATATATTTAAATATTTTTTTAAACACATCGGTCGTATCCCACATATATATCCCATACATATATATATGCTTCCATACACACATACACATATACCTTACAAATATAAAAACCAACTACATTAATGCTATATAAGTGAAAGCTAACATTACCAATACATAATTTCTATATTTCTCATATCCACCTTACATTTCCTGAACATTTTTATAATAGCATTTTCTGAAACATCTCAAAATGCATAAACTAGAGGACTACCGTAAAGGGTTTCTGAGCAAAATGCATTTGCATAAACACAAGACACATGCATGACATGCAATACATGCCCTTGCATTAAAAATTACAATCAAAGAACATTGTGAGATTTGCAAAGCAACAAAAGCTAGGAGACAGTGGAAGGAATTATTTACCTGCTACACTCTTCCATCATGATGGTGGCCAGGGTATGAGAGGTAATAGAGGAGAAGGAAAATAATACTAAGGCAATAAAGACATGAGATGGAGACAAAAAGAACGGTTATCATCATAAAAAGAAAAGGAAAATGCTGAACTCAAAATCAAATCAAAAAGATTCTTTAGAAGCTGATTGGATGGTGTGAGGTATGATCCTACGTATGTCTTGAAAAGAAAAAATAATAAAATCTATGAGTTTCTCTGTAAGTGCATAATAGGCAATTAGTGTGATGCAAAGATTTCCACTTGAGCTAATAATAACCAATTGAATAATCACATAAAACAAACATCCAGCATTAGATTTAATATAGTTACAGATTGAACAAAATAGATACTGCAGAGCTATAATATAGAGCTATAATGCGATGCCATAACAAAACTCTTACTGCACAAGGTTACCATACATTCTTGTGCATAGCTTCTTCATTAAATTTACTTAAGCAAATCAAATATGGCTTTACTTTTCACTTCACTAGTGAGTAACTATCATAGGTATGATTGCTACATGCCTGTTTGAAGCCAAACAACAATACAAAAGAAAAATTGTGAAATTTTATACAAATATTTAGAAGTTTGCTATTGGATGCTTTCATCATTCAAACAGAAATGCAGTTATTTAATTAGTAAATATATCAGTGCATAATAAACAAATTCAATTCACTCTATATGTACTAATTAAGTAGAGAAGTGTGCTTACCTTGTAATTCACTTTGAAGTTTCTCTATAGTTTTTCGTAACCTATCGATTTCTTGATTAGCCTGATCTAAGTTGTCAAGGCGCTCCTTTTGAGCCTTGGAATACATATCATGGGAACTAGAGCCTATATCTGGCCCTTCCTTCAAGGTTACATCTCTGTAGAGAAAAAATATTATACGTAAATCAGAATCATCTGCAGTCTTGCAACTAGTATACAATTTTTGTTTTAACATGCTGGCCGTCTCCCACCAAGGCAGGGTGACCCTAAAAAGAAACACTTTCACCATCATTCATACTCATTGTCTTGACAGTGTTAGTGTGAATGATGGTGTCATATCTTGCACACAGATACAACAGTTCAGATGTCCCTCCAAGCAACAAATATCCCAAACCCCTCCTTTAGAGTGAAGGTACTGTACTTTCCATCTCCAGGACTCAAGTCCGACTAACTGGTTTCCCTGAATCCCTTCACGTACCGACTATAAATTCCAATTCCAAAGTGTTTCGTCTTTCAACACACCGGCCGTATCCCACCAAGGCAGGGTGGCCCAAAAAGAAAAACGAAAGTTTCTCTTTTAAATTTAGTAATTTATACGGGAGAAGGGGTTACTAGCCCCTTGCTCCCGGCATTTTAGTCGCCTCTTACAACACGCATGGCTTACGGAGGAAGAATTCTGTTCAACTTCCCCATGGAAATAAGAGGAAATAAACAAGAACAAGAACTAGAAAGAAAATAGAAGAATACCCAGAGGGGTGTGTGTATATATATGCTTGTACATGTATGTGTAGTGTGACCTAAATGCAAGTAGAAGTAGCAAGACATACCTGAAATCCTGCATGTTTATGAGACAGACAAAAGACACCAGCAATCCTACCATCATGTAAAACAATTACAGGTTTTCGTTGTACACTCACTTGGCAGGACGGTAGTACCTCCCTGGGCAGTTGCTGTTTACCAACCTACTACCTAGGTCCAAAGTGTTTCTCATTATTAAATACGATATTAGAAAGAATAAACATATTCTTTCTAATGTGGCAGATCACTGGGTCATTTCAATTATGGTGTCCATGAATTCTGGAAACACAGCCAGATAATGAGTATTGGTGAATGTGTTTCTTAAGTCAACCTACCTTGGTGAGAAATGACCAGTGTGTTAAAACTCAAAGTGACACACATTGAGTATGATAAAGAAGATAAGCGAGTAGCTTGTGATTTTATTCAACCTTACAGCTGTTAAGTGTTTCGTAATTGGGTTGGTAGCACACTCAGCTTACACAATGAGGTCCGTGGTTTGATCCCCAGTATGGGTGGAAACAGCAGGGCATGTTTCCTTAAGATGCCTGCTATCCATGTTCACCTAGCAGTAAATAGGCACCTGGGTGTTAGTTGACTGGTATGGGTTGCATCCCGGAACAAAATTAACCTAATTTGCCCGAAATGCTCTGCATAACCAGAGGCTTTCTATATAGTATGTCACTGATGTTAGCTTTGGTTTGTATACATTGTACATGTACTTGTAGAAAGAAAGATTATTATTATATAACATTGACTTCCAGCAAGCGTGCATGAGCGTGTTAGGTAGGAGTGAATGGAGACAAATGGTATTTGGGACCTGATGAGCTGTTGGAGTGTGAGCAGGGTAATATTTAGTGAAGGGATTCAGGGAAACCGGTTATTTTTATATAGCCGGACTTGAGTCCTAGAAATGGGAAGTACAATGCCTGCACTTTAAAGGAGGGGTTCAGGATATTGGCAGTTTGGAGGGATATGTTGTGTATCTTTATACGTATATGCTTCTAAGCTGTTGTATTCTGAGCACCTCTGCAAAAACAGTGATTATGTGTGAGTGTGGTGAAAGTGTTGAATGATGATGAAAGTATTTTCTTTTTGGGGATTTTCTTTCTTTCTGGGTCACCCTGCCTCGGTGGGAGATGGCCGACTTGTTAAAAAAAAAAAAATTGAATAGAAAGCCTTTCCTTACTCACCTTATATCTAGGCAAATTACAGTCTGCTTAAGCTTCTTGACCATAATATATGTAGCTAAACATGTACAATAAAGCTTAGTCTCATCAACATAATAAATTTGGTGCAACTATATTTCATGTTGGTCAGAATTTTTCTGCAATCTAGTTGTGAATGATGCAATGCTGGCAGTGTCTATACTTAAGATTCACCAATTATCTTCTTTTTGCAAATACAGTGACCATCACTAATCCAGCACCACTGGGACATCATTTACTTCTACTGTTGGCATGGTAAATCAGTTTCCTGTGATTTACCATGCCAACATAAACAAACTTTTACCAATGATACTAGCTGAAATTAGTGCTGGATTAGTGATAGAACTGGATCAGTGATGGCCAACCTGTAATATACAGGCATACCTAGCTAATACAGCAATTAGGTTTTGGAAATACAATCATTTATTAAGTATACAATAGCACCAGTCCTAAAAAAAGCAATGCTCGATTCAGCTTGGAGTCATCTGATGTGTGCATCATTGCCACAAACCATCTTAAGAGCAAGGCAAATGCCAATAGTAATAAACATAATACGTCACTGAAAAACGCTGTACTAGTGAAACACTCTAAAAGCGAGGTATACCTGTACCTAGCTTTATATTTAGTAACCCCTGGATCACTTACCATTGTTACCCCTAAACTGGAGGTCAAGCTTATGTGAACAGCATGTCTGTGCCTGTAGTTTGCTGTCACTAAACCATTTATATGCTGTAATAATTACAGTCTGGTCTCTTGGGTGCTTCAACATTTTCCCAATACAATAAATCCTATAATCCCTAGCATCTTGTTTTGTCATTAAAGTTATAATATTACCTTGTTACTTCTTTATATCAGATGCAATACTCTTACTGATTTCATACTCATTCGTAAACCCAAGTTCCCATATTCTCATATTTGTCAAATTTTAATTAAATAATATACCACACTGAGATCCAATCACAACTTTACTGAACTGGTACTTTATGTAGAAACTCGTCCAGTACCCTCCTGAGAACTTTTATCTTCGTTATGGTAATATATCTCATAACTACTGGTATTTAACCCCTTTTGTATAAATTACTAAATATAAAAAGAAAACTTTTTTCTTTTTTTTTTTGGGGTCACCCTTCCTTGGTGGGAGATGGCCGGTGTTAGAAAAAATCACTGGTATTTGGTTAAAGTCATAGACCATGGTGTTGACATTGGGATTATTTTTCACTTTCTTCTCTGTACTTTCCAATCTGGTAAGTTAGTACTGCAGTACATAGATAAAAAAATAAAGAAGGCCCAAGCACTTTCCACATATAATGAAATCTCCATATTCACTAAGTCCATAATTGCTAACTTTGGTCTTCTTTGGAAAGGTCACCAGTGAAAGACTTTGTCTTTAACACTATGCAGTATCACTGTTGATTAGTTTTACCCTCTCTCTCTCTCTCTCTCTTTGATATGGACGGAACCACCACAGATGCTCAAGTTATAGACTTATAACCGAGATTTAAATTTCTATCTTTGGTCACTAGTTGATCATGTCTGTCAGTTCAAGAAATGCATATTTTTTATTCTAATTTTGTGTTTTTTTATATAGGAATGGTTCTTTAATTTTGTATTTTATTTCCATACCTGTGTATTCTTTTTTCTTGGGGGGGGGGGGGGAGGGGTCACCCTGCCCCGGTGGGAGATGGCCAGTGTGTTAAAAATGTGGTATATTTTTTTATATGACTATTCAGTGCTTGTGTGAGATGCTCATTTTTTGGGTGGAAAACAACAAACAAGTTGAGAAGTAGTGCCTGCACTCTGAAGGAGAGATGGGGATGTTGCATTTAGCAGGGTCATTTGAATAGTAATGTCTATACATGTCTAGAAAAACATTTATTAAATGAATGATGGTGAATGTGTTTCCTTTTTGAGTTGCCTTACCTTGGTGGGGGACAACTGGTGTTAAAAAAATAATTCAAGGAATGTAAATTTTTTATTTTGTTAAGTTTGTAATGAACTGAGTTTTGGTTTCAGACCAAAAGAGCACTAATGATATAATTTGCAACTGAGAGAATTTATATAGTACTTTACAGAAACGAGCATCTTACTGGACTTTTTATCAGTCTGCTTAAGGCTTTTGATACAAATTTTGAGGTGCATATTCAAATACTTTCAGTCCTACACAAGTAACAGACAACGGCATATAGACATTAATGTTACTTCATTACTGTTTCAATGACATTCAGTGTCCCTCACAGCAGTATCCTGGGTCCTCTTCTCCTCCTCCTCTACATCAATGACTTACCAAATGCCACCCACCATCTAAAGCCAATAATTTATGTTGATGACACAACCTACATCTTATCATGCTGCGATCTCAACATTAAATACTACAGCTAACAATGAATTAAAAAGTTCTATACCTACATAATTAAGACACTTGCCTTTAATATACAAAAAAATTATATATCTATATAACCTCTGAGAATAAACCATTTTTGCAATTTGATCTCAAAATTGGTGAATGAAAAAGAAGAGAACAGTGATGGTGTTATTATATGGCTCTGCCTCAAATTGACTGAAGTTCAATTCTTACGTCACTCAAGCAATGCAACCCAAATAGGCAAATAAAACCACCAGAAAACACAGCAAACTGTAAACCAAACACATGCAAACTATGACTTTCGAAAGAGACATTATAGAACCTCTTGTTTTACTTTTATCCACTAACCAAAGATGTATGGTATATTGCCCATTAATAGGCTGCAGCTCCAGGGCCAGAATTTACTTTGTTTAGCAGAACTAAAAAATAAAATGTTTTTAAAACATGGGCAGTGTTTTCTGTGAATGTTTACCACTGTGGCAACCCTGGCATGGGAAGCCCCAGTCAGGGCAGCCCAAGACAGTTATGAAGACTGTAGTCCTATCACCACACAAAAAGAGTCTGCATTCAAGGAGTCATATCTGATACCTTGTTTTCTGCAATACAGACTCAACCAGTCTCTCCTAAAACTGATAAGCTGTCACATTAAACACTCACATGTGGATCTTTGTTTTAATAATCAACTGAACACTCCATTTTCATTACTATCTAAATAGCTGCACATCTATCTCCTCCACTGCACATTGCCACCACATTTAAAATCTCATAAATATCATTAGTTACTGAAGGCAGACTGTCCATAAGCAAATAATAGTAGAGTAGATGCACCACACTTTACAAACTTCACTGCATCATGAATTCACTAACTTTTTAATTCTAGCTATGCAAAATGCAGAATATAATGACTTCAATGTATAGAGAGTATGACAAAATGAAATACATTTCAAGAGATTGCCATAGGTAAGTATAAACAAATCCAAGAAATGTAATGAAGTAGAGTGGAACCAACACTGTTGTATAGGTGTGAAGCCTGGGTTTTGAATGTTGCAGCAAGGAGGAGGCTGGAGGCAGTAGAGATGTCACATTTGAGGGCAATGTGTGGTGTGAGTATTATGCAGAGAATTCAGAGTTTGGAGATTAGGAGGCAGTGTGGAGTTGCTAAAAGTATTAATCAGGAGGCTGAGGAGTGATTGTTGAGGTAGTTTGGACATTTAGAGAGGACAGAGAAAAATATGATAACTAGGAGAACAAGGGTCATTCAAGGAAAGGAGGTTTTGAGTCCTAGGAGCTTGGACATCCAACACACTTATTTAAGCGTGTTAAGAGTGTGAGCAAGGTAACACTTTGAAGGGATTCAGAGATAACCAGTTAGTTGGACTTGAGTTCTGGAGGTGAGAAGTACAGTGCCTGCACTCTGAAGGAAGAGTGGGAATACTGCAGTTTGTAGGGCTTTGTGTTTCAAAAAATAAAATAAAATAAAATAAAATCCACATAATTGAGTGAGCAAAAATCACTAGGCTGTTAATTCAGTATTATAATAAAGTTGGTAGAATTACCGACAATATGTAAAGTAAAAGGACACAAGTGCAACTAATGTGACATTTTATTGTGGCAATGTTTTGCTCCTTTTACTTTACATAATTCAGTATTAGAAAGGTAAAGGTCAAAAAGAGCCCACCAAGTGGTTTGTTGAAAGTATTGCCATATGAGAAAATCCACTGAAAGGCCAATCAAGTGGAAATACACATGTTGCAGAAGTTTTTACTGGGAAAAATTTTTTCCTGTGTTGATAAAGCAAAATGTTGTCCCAATAATACCTTGTTCTGAAACTTGTCTTTATACTTTTCACTTATTCTTGGCAGTACACCATTTGGATTCCTCAACAAGTGTTACCTAACTGTAACTGGAAAGGCAATATTTTCTAACTTTCACAAAAAAAAACACTGTACTCACAGTATTAATAAGAAGTCTTGGTAAAGAAAATTATGATTCAATCTTTTGTCAATTATACCTAATTACATCACTTACCTTGTCTTAAAACATATTTCATAGTTTAACATATCCATTCTCAAATACCTGCAGCAATTTTAACAATTTCTGGGGTATCTGAAGCAGTACAAGACATTTATCGAGATATCCTGAGTTATGCCAAGTACACTAGTAAGATGAAGTCTCATAAAGATGTGTTTTTGAGGTATTATTTTCATGGGAAAGCATTAAACCCATAGGGGTCATATAGTGCCTGTGGAATAGGAGATAATCATGTCTGATGCAAGGAAGGGTAGTTCCAATTTCATGGATCCAGAACCCTTTACCAGCATCAAGGCACCTCCCTTCAGGGGCCACTGAATTAACTTGATGACAACAGTGAGCTGTACTAAAGAAGGGAAATGACAGTGTTGCAACTTTTCCAGTAAATGCGTTTTGAAGTCTCTCAGCGTTATCAAAGTAGGTGCAAAAAAGTTGAGTAAGTGTTAAGATCACAGGTTTAGTATCTCTTGTGAGGTCAGGAATACGGTGCAATGCTACAAATTGTTGTGTCAAGTAATCAGTTGTGATCTACACACACTTCACTGAAACAATATTTTAAAATTAATTACTGCAAAAAGACAAATACATGAAAATGTATTTGTCTATGTTTGGTTTGAGTGGGACTTACACAGCATGAGTTGATTGGGTTACCAGGGCTAAAATACAGTGGACCCCCGGTTAATGATATTTTTTCATTCCAGAAGTACGTTCAGGTGCCAGTACTGACCGAATTTGTTCCCATAAGGAATATTGTGAAGTAGATTAGTCCATTTCAGACCCCCAAACATACACGTACAAACGCACTTACATAAATACACTTACATAATTGGTCGCATTGGGAGGTGATCGTTAAGCGGGGGTCCACTGTATTGGGAGGCCATGATATTGTGTTGAACAAATGTTTCAGTTGGAGGGTTTGGATTTGAGGACCTGCCTAGTATGGGCCAGTAGGCCTGCTGCAGTGTTTGAGTATTCACCACTCAATACTGGTTTACTGAAAGTGCATGGACATAACAATTCAAATGATCATCCGAGCAGCAACATCCCTAGTCATCCTTCAGATTGCATGCACTGTACTTCCCACATCCAGAACTTGACGTTTAGCTATGGGGTTAGCCTAAAACACTTCATAAACATTACTTTGCTCACACTTCAAGAGCACTGCAAACCTTAAAACACCACTTGTCTTCGCTCACTCTACATGATCATGAAACAACGATGTTGAGCTCATTACCTTTGTAAGAAATGAGAAAACTGGAGAACGGAAAAAGTACTGCAGTACTAGTTGTTGCAAGTACACAGGTATAATATTAATGTCGAATAGTGAGAAAATAATTTTCCATAGGGAAGTGGAAAAGAATTTTTCCTCCGTAAGCCATGAGTGTCACAAGAGGTGACTAAAATGCCAGGAGCAAGGAGCTAGTATCTCCTTCTCCTGCATACTGCGCTAAATTTAAAAAGAAAAAGTTTCGTTTTTCTATTTAGGTCAAACTGACTCGGTGGGATGTGACCAGTTCGTTGAAAAAATTATAATAGCCTTTAAGCACAATAAAACATACATTACTAAGTGAGAAATCATGCATTTGTATAAGCTGAAGCATCAAAAAATAAAAAACATTACCGTGCAAAGCAGCCATCAGAGAAGTCATTAAGATTATACAAGCCCCATTACTAATTATTTTATGGTATCACTGTGCAAAGCAGACCTTGGTGAAACTGTTATTAAAGACAGAAGTCCCAGCCACTGTAATGGATGTTCAAGATAGTTATGGAACTGACTCCAGTTCTCAACACTAAGTAGTAGTAATACCTAGATGGTGTACATATATACTGGAGAGGGTTTTGGGGGTCAATGCCTCCGTGGCCCAGTCTGAGACCAGGCCTTGTGGTGGATCAGGGTATGATCAACCAGGCTGTTACTGCTGGCTGCAAGCAAACTGACATACAAACCACAGCCCGGTTGGTCAGGTACTGGCTTAGGTGCCTGTCCAGTGTCTTCTTGAAGACAGCCAGGGGTCTATTGGTAATCCCCCTTATGTATGCTGGGAAGCAGTTGAACAGTTTTGGGCCCCCAACACTTACTGTGTTGTCTCTCAGCGTACTCGTGACATCCCTGTTTTTCAATGGGGGAATGTTGCATCTCCTGCCGAGTCTTTTGCTTTCATAGGGAGTGATTTTCGTGTGCAAGTTTGGTACTAATCCCTCTAGGATTATCCAAGTGTATATTATCATGTATCTCTCTCACCTGTGTTCCCGGGAATACAAATAAAGGGACTTCAACCATTCCCAGTAATTTAGGTGCTTTATCGTACTTATGTGAGCTGTTAAAGTTCTTTGTACACTCTCCAGGTCAGCAATTTTGCTTGCCTTGAAGGGGGCAGTTAATGTACAGCAGTATTTTAGCCTAGAGAGAATAAGCGATTTGAAGAGAATCATAACGGGCTTGGTGTCCCTAATTTTGAAGGTTCTCACTATCCATCCTATCATTTTTCTAGCAGATGCGGCAGATACGTTGTTGTGGTCTCTGAAGGTGAGATCCTCTGACATTATCACTCTCAAATCCTTCACATTACTTTTCACTCAATTGTATAGTTAGAATTTGTTGTATGCCCTGATACAGTTTTAATTTCCTAAAGTTTTCCATATCTGAGTAGTTGAAATTTCTCTTCACTGAACTTCATATTGTTTTGAGCGACCCATTTGAAGATTTGGCTGGTGTCCGCTTGGAGTCTTGCAGTGTCTTTGATGGAGGACACTGTCATGGCAATTCGGGTGTCATCCGCAAAAGAAGACACGGAGCTATGGCTTACATCTCTGTCTGTGTCAGATATGAGGATGAGGAATAGGATGAGAGTGAATACTGAGCCTTGTGGAACAGAGCTTTTCACCATAGTTGCCTCAGACTTTACTCTGTTTACTATTACTCTTTGTGTTCTATTTGTTAGGAAGATATAGATCCATCTACCAACTTTTCCTGTTATTCCTTTATCAAGCATTTTGTGTGCTATTACAACATGGTCGCACTTGATGAAGCTGTATAAAGTGTGAATATATTTTAAATTCAGATAAGAGAAATGCTTTCAACCTTTGTTGAGTACATATAACTAATTTTGCAATATCCTATGGATATTATTGTTGTTTACTCTGCAGATTTTCTAAAATCAAAAGACCCCATGTCCCAGTGCTTTTGGAATACCAGTGATGCATGGTAGCTATGGTGATGACAATAGAGCTGAGATAAAAATGTAGGTTTAAAGAAAACATTTACAATCTTACACAGAAGGAAAGATTTAGCTCCATTACATAATGCTTATTAAATATATCTATTTTGACTTCTGCATAACCTATGTCATCACAGATTGTACAATACTGTACAGTGAATGATATCTAGTTTCATGCAAAAGTATTATTCATACAACTTGTATAAACATTCAATCAAGTTTTTTATTTTTTAAACAAACCAGCCATATCCCACCAAGGCAGGGTGACCTAAGTAATTTATAGAGGAGAAGGGGTTACTAGTCCCTTCAATCAAGTCTTCTACACATTATCTTCAGTCTTTCTTAACACATGAAGAAGCATTCTGATGTCAATCACTTTTTTCATCACTTATGTCTTGTCACTTCAAATTCATCACTCATATAAACTCATTCAATGTTTAATTCCACAAAATAGTCCTAACATATGCCCTCTGGGCTCATCAGACGATATATATTCAGTGCTCTAAAACAGTTAACTTCATTCTAAAACAATTAATTTAAACCTTGATGGTCACATTCTCATTTCAGTATTTGTCCCAAACCATTTAAATAATTTATTGTTTCATTTTTTGAATACTTTACTATCATAATTCCTATTTATATACCAATTAGATGTCAGCAACATATATACAGCCTCTCCTCACTTAATGATGGGGTTCCATTCCTAAGAGTAGGTTGGTAAGCAAACTGGTCGTTAAGTGAAGAGCATACCATACTGGTAGTGGGTTTGTGTCAACCATCTTTAGATATTTTTTTTAATGTCACCGGTGCACCATTTATAACATTTTCAGTATATTTTTAAATGTTTATACAGTAGTGTACTGTATATTGTAATAAACAGAACAGAGGAAATCAGCTCTAATATACATTACTTAGGTTTGCATAGTGGTTGGAGAGCTGGTCTTAAGTCTGAGTGGCTGGTAAACGAATACATCACTAAGTGAGGAGAGGCTGTATATTCAGGGAACCAAAGTATGAGTGACACACATATATACATACAGTGGACCCTCGACCAACGATGGCATCGATTAACGATAAATCTGACTAGCGATACATTTTAACGCAAAAATTTTGCCTCGACTAGCGCTAAAAAACTCGACCAACACTATTCGTTCTGTCTGAGACGCGTCCACTTCTGGCCAGTGTTTACAAGCCAGCCAGCCACTGCGGTTGCTTCCAAGCATACAATCGGAACATTTCATATTATCACAGCCTTTTTAGTGATTGCACCTGCAAAATAAGTCACCATGGGCCCCAAGGGTGAGAATTACTATGGATATGAAGAAAGAGATCATTGCTAAGTATGAAAGTGGAGTGCGTGTCTACGAGCTGGCCAGGTTGTACACAAAACCCCAATCAACCATCGCTACTATTGTGGGCAAGAAAACGGCAATCAAGGAAGCTGTTCTTGCCAAAGGTGCAACTATGTTTTCGAAACTGAGATCGCAAGTGATAGAAGATGTTGAGAGACTGTTATTGGTGTGGATAAACGAAAAACAGATAGCAGGAGATAGCATCTCTCAAGCGATCATATGTGAAAAGGCTAGGAAGTTGCATGACGATTTAATTAAAAAAATGCTAGCAACTAGTGGTGATGTGAGTGAATTTAAGGCCAGCAAAGGTTGGTTTGAGAGATTTAAAGGGAAGGGAAGTAACCCCAGAAAAGGACTTGCCACCTCAAGTCCTAATGGAAGGGGATTCCCCTTCTAAACACTAAGACCATCAACACTCTCCCCTCCTCCCATCCCATCAATCATCACCAGATCTTCAATAAAGGTAAGTGTCATGTAACTGTGCATGTCTTCTTCAGTTTGTATGTATTAAAATTAATATTTCATGTGGTAAAACAATTTTTTTTTCATACTTTTGGGTGTCCTACACGGATTAATTTGATTTCCATTATTTCTTATGGGGAAAATTAACTTGACTAACGATAACTTTGACTAAAGATGAGCTCTCAGGAACGAATTAATAGCATTAGTCGAGGGTCCACTGTATATTTTTTAACACATTGGCCATTTCCCGCCAAGGCAGGGTGGTCCAAAAAAAAGAAACGTTTCCACCAACACTCACTCCATCACTGTCTTGCCAGAGGGGTGCTGATACTACAGTTCAAAACTGCAAATGTCTCCTGCCAGCTGCAATTTTAGGTCTTGACTCAGCTATCTGAATAACTCGTATTGTTTGACGTCATAGGGTTATCTTAGGTTAAGTCTATGTAGTGTGCTTTTTGTGTGCCCATAACACCTGTGCAACTTTTGTTTTTCCTGGTGGGATATGGCCGGTGCATTGAAAGGAAGAAGAAGAAGAAAGAAACACCTGTGCCCCTCAAAACCTCTAAAAAATAAATATTTGCATTTAACATACACAAAACCTAAATAAAAACCTACAATTCTAATTAACATGATTATGAGTATTTGGAAGTATTTTTTGATGAGATACTTAGGAAGATTATTGTGGCTCAGACAAACAATTCAACAGTAGGCAGACACTTATTGTTACAGACATGTATCTTTCTTTGCAACACTAATGCTAATGCCACATGTTCATGTTTTGAGCATTGAAACACCTAGACACACCTCTAATATCATAAGAAACTATGTACGTAATGTTAGTGAAAATTATAATTTGGCATAAAAAAAATTGTTAAATGAATAATGATGAATGCATTTACACTGGTATGTATGTACACTGGTGTGTGAATTTACACTGCTGTATGCATTTACACTGGTGTGTGCACTGAGACTAGCATGCATTTACACTTCTGTGTGCATTTACACTGCTCTGTACATATACACTGCTGTGTGCATTTCTCCTGCTGTATTCATTTACATCGCTGTACATTTACACTGCTGTGGCTGAGTGATCATTTTTGGCCAACTTCAACACATCATAAAATCATAAGTTTTCTTTTAAAAAAAACTTTGCAATTTCTAAAATGTGATTTTTTTATATAAATACTACATATTAATGGCTGTAAGACAACTTTTTTTTTTAACTCAAAGTGTCAAAAATTACAGTCATTGTCATATAAATGCAATAATCAATTATTTCATAAAATGAAGAAAAAGGCACAATACCATGACTGGCTCCCTTGTCTTTGCGTGTTAGTGTGTGACTGGTTAATGGTGCAAGTCGGACAGAAACGTTGTTATAAGTTCTTTTCTCTTACGTGTGGGTTATTTGTGTAAAAATGAAGAAAAATTGAGAAAACTAAAATATGACTGCTTATCAGTAGTGTCAGACTGAAATGTTATGATGACCCTAGTCACATGAATCCAACTACTAACAGCACTGGGAGCAAAGACCTGATACAGTATTGATGAGGAAGGTGAGTGCAAGGGTCATGATAACATGATAAATTAAAGACCTTTCAATACAAGAGGAAGAAAATGAATTTTGACACACACCACAAGGTAACAAGGGCCTGAAGAGTAAGTTTTGATGAGTACAACTGGGAGTGTAAGCAACTGGGAAGGACACCAGTAGGGAGGGACACCAACAGGGAGGGACATTAACAGGGACACCAATGAGAGGCTCACCAGCAGAGACACCAACAGAAGGCACACCAACAGGGACACCAACAGGGACAACAACAGGAGGCACACCAACAGGGACAACAACAGGAGGCACACCAACAGGGACAACAACAGGAGGCACACCAACAGGGACAACAATAGGAGGCACACCAACAGGGACAACAACAGGAGGCACACCAACAGGGACAACAACAGGAGGCACACCAACAGGGACAACAACAGGAGGCACACCAACAGAGACAACAACAGGAGGCACACCAACAGGAACAACAGGAGGCACACCAACAGGGACAACAACAGGAGGCACACCAACAGGGACAACAACAGGGACAACAACAGGAGGCACACCAACAGGGACAACAACAGGAGGCACACCAACAGGGACACCAACAGAAAGCACACCAACAAGGGAGAGAGACCAACAGGAGAGACTGTTGACCAGAGAGGTGAGCTGGAAGCCTGGAATGACACTAACAGTTTACCTACTCAATTGCCCCTGCGATTAAAGTCCTGTGTGATTTTATTCTATTATTTTATGTTGCTAATATGATTTAGAGCCGTGACTGCCCAAGGGACTGTTTGAACCCTACTGCAACAGGACTGCAATTATCTCTTTTTATTAACACATTAACCATTTCCAACATGACAGGGCAAGCCAAAACAGAACACTTTCATCATCACTTATTCCATCACTGTCTTGCCAGAGGCATGCCAACACTACAGTTAAAAACTGCAACACATCTCCACCCCTCCTTCAACTATCAACTATTATTGAATTAAATTTTTTTTCTTGTTAAGAAGTTTTACATAATCAAAATGTGTTACATTATTTCTCATTTTTTACTAAATATAAAAAGAAGAAAAACTTTTAAAAGGGTTTCTTCTTTTTTAAGTCACCCTGCCTCAGTGGGAGATAAGTATGTTGAAAAGAAAAAAATTCTCATTTTGTACTTCCATAATTATCAGGATATTTAAAATACTCTAAGAATGAAAAACATATTAAGATGAGCACTACGATAGAAAATATACTGATAACTAAAATAAGAATCTCCTATATCATGAAAGTAATAGACCGTATTGGGAGAACTTGGGATAGAACCATTAACCTTGTGCAATGATTAAGTTAAATCCATGGACAACCATTTCATTTCTAACCTACTTAACAGAGCTAGCTCATTCTCACCATTTAGTATTTTTTTTATTAACACATCAGCCGTTTCCAACCGAGGCAGGTTGGAAACGGGCGATGTGTTAATAAAAAGAAGAAACACTTTCACCATCATTCACTCCATCATTGTCTTGACAGAGACATGCCTACAGTTCAAAAACTGCAAAATATCCCCACCCTTTTTTCAGTGTGCAGGCACTGTACTTCCCACTTCCAGGACTCAAGTCTGGCTAACCAGACCATTTACATTGTTATATTGTATTTACTGTCTGCAATATAAAGCAAATGCAATATGTTAAGGGTAAAATAACACCTTCAAACTACTGTATGTGTTGTGAACTTTGTCGAATATAAATTTGGAGTCGGTGTAAAACTTGCGGCTGGGACACCACAAGCATAACTCTGCTCCTGTGGCTACATATTGGTTATTGAAGAGGTAGTTATAGATTACAAGTGTAAAGCTGGTGATGTACATGGATGTGTAGGTAATGCTATTTTGTAAGCCTCTTAACTATTTAAATAAAACAGAAAAAAAAATCTTATCAATAATTAAACAAAACTTAAAAACCTACCTTACCTAACTATATTTAAACCTGAAAAAACACAACCTGATCATGTTCAAGCATAATTAAAAAATATAATTTAGGTAGTAGGTTGATAGACAGCAATTGCCCAGGGAGGTACTACTATACTTCCAAGTGAGTGTAAAATGGAAGCCTGTATGTATATGTATTACATGGTAGGATTGCTGGTGTCTTTTTTCTGTCTCATAAACATGCAAACTTCAGGTACGTCATGCTACTTCTACTTACACTTAGGTCATGCTACACATGCATGTTTATGTATACACACTCATCTGAGTTTTCTCTGATTTTATCTGAATAGTTCTTGTTCTTATTGCCTTTCCTTTCATATCCATGGGGAAGCGGAAAAAAATCTTTCCTCCGTAAGCCATGCGTGTTGTAAAAGTCAACTAGAATGCCGGGAACAATGGGCTAGTAACCCCTTTTCCTGTAAAGATTACTAAAAAGAATAAAAAGAATAAGAAGAAGAAAATTGTCAAAGTGGGAAGTCTGAATGTGCGTGGATGTTGTGCAGATGATAAGAAAGAGATGATTGTGGATGTTATGAATGAGAAGAAGCTGGATGTCCTGGCTTTAAGTGAAACAAAGCTGAAGGGGGTAGGAGAGTTTCAGTGGAGAGGAATAAATGGGATTAGGTCAGGGGTTTCAAATAGAGTTAGAGCTAAAGAAGGAGTAGCAATAATGTTGAAGGATAAGCTATGGCAGGAAAAGATGGACTATAAATGTATTAATTCAAGGATTATGTGGAGTAAAATAAAGATTGGATGTGAAAAGTGGGTTATAATAAGCGTGTATGCACCTGGAGAAGAGAGAAGTGTAGAGGAGAGAGAGAGATTTTGGGAAATGTTGAGTGAATGCGTGGGGAGTTTTGAATCAAGTGTGAGAGTAATGGTGGTTGGGGATTTTAATGCTAAAGTGGGTAAAAATGTTATGGAGGGAGTAGTAGGTAAATTTGGGGTGCCAGGGGTAAATGTAAATGGGGAGCCTTTAATTGAGCTATGTGTAGAAAGAAATTTGGTAATAAGTAATACATATTTTATGAAAAAGAGGATAAATAAATATACAAGGTATGATGTAGCACGTAATGAAAGTAGTTTATTAGATTATGTATTGGTGGATAAAAGGTTGATGGGTAGGCTCCAGGATGTACATGTTTATAGAGGGGCAACTGATATATCGGATCATTATTTAGTTGTAGCTACAGTTAGAGTAAGAGGTAGATGGGAAAAGAGGAAGGTGGCAACAACAAGTAAGAGGGAGGTGAAAGTGTATAAACTAAGGGAGGAGGAAGTTCGGGTGAGATATAAGCGACTATTGGCAGAAAGGTGGGCTAGTGCAAAGATGAGTAGTGGGGGGGTTGAAGAGGGTTGGAATAGTTTTAAAAATGCAGTATTAGAATGTGGGGCAGAAGTTTGTGGTTATAGGAGGGTGGGGGCAGGAGGAAAGAGGAGTGATTGGTGGAATGATGAAGTAAAGGGTGTGATAAAAGAGAAAAAGGTAGCTTATGAGAGGTTTTTACAAAGCAGAAGTGGTATAAGAAGAGCAGAGTATATGGAGAGTAAAAGAAAGGTAAAGAGAGTGGTGAGAGAGTGCAAAAGGAGAGCAGATGATAGAGTGGGAGAGGCACTGTCAAGAAATTTTAATGAAAATAAGAAAAAATTTTGGAGTGAGTTAAACAAGTTAAGAAAGCCTAGGGAAAATATGGATTTGTCAGTTAAAAACAGAGTAGGGGAGTTAGTAGATGGGGAGATGGAGGTATTGGGTAGATGGCGAGAATATTTTGAGGAACTTTTAAATGTTAAGGAAGAAACAGAGGCAGTAATTTCATGCACTGGTCAGGGAGGTATACCATCTTTTAGGAGTGAAGAAGAGCAGAATGTAAGTGTGGGGGAGGTACGTGAGGCATTACGTAAAATGAAAGGGGGTAAAGCAGCTGGAACTGATGGGATCATGACAGAAATGTTAAAAGCAGGGGGGGATATAGTGTTGGAGTGGTTGGTACTTTTGTTTAATAAATGTATGAAAGAGGGGAAGGTACCTAGGGATTGGCAGAGAGCATGTATAGTTCCTTTATATAAAGGGAAAGGGGACAAAAGAGACTGTAAAAATTATAGAGGAATAAGCTTACTGAGTATACCAGGAAAAGTGTACGGTAGGGTTATAATTGAAAGAATTAGAGGTAAGACAGAATGTAGGATTGCGGATGAGCAAGGAGGTTTTAGAGTGGGTAGGGGATGTGTAGATCAGGTGTTTACATTGAAGCATATATGTGAACAGTATTTAGATAAAGATAGGGAAGTTTTTATTGCATTTATGGATTTAGAAAAGGCATATGATAGAGTGGATAGAGGAGCAATGTGGCAGATGTTGCAAGTATATGGAATAGGTGGTAAGTTATTAAATGCTGTAAAGAGTTTTTATGAGGATAGTGAGGCTCAGGTTAGGGTGTGTAGAAGAGAGGGAGACTACTTCCCAGTAAAAGTAGGTCTTAGACAGGGATGTGTAATGTCACCATGGTTGTTTAATATATTTATAGATGGGGTTGTAAAGGAAGTAAATGCTAGGGTGTTTGGGAGAGGGGTGGGATTAAATTATGGGGAATCAAATTCAAAATGGGAATTGACACAGTTACTTTTTGCTGATGATACTGTGCTTATGGGAGATTCTAAAGAAAAATTGCAAAGGTTAGTGGATGAGTTTGGGAATGTGTGTAAAGGTAGAAAGTTGAAAGTGAACATAGAAAAGAGTAAGGTGATGAGGGTGTCAAATGATTTAGATAAAGAAAAATTGGATATCTAATTGGGGAGGAGGAGTATGGAAGAAGTGAATGTTTTCAGATACTTGGGAGTTGACGTGTCGGCGGATGGATTTATGAAGGATGAGGTTAATCATAGAATTGATGAGGGAAAAAAGGTGAGTGGTGCGTTGAGGTATATGTGGAGTCAAAAAACGTTATCTATGGAGGCAAAGAAGGGAATGTATGAAAGTATAGTAGTACCAACACTCTTATATGGGTGTGAAGCTTGGGTGGTAAATGCAGCAGCGAGGAGACGGTTGGAGGCAGCGGAGATGTCCTGTTTAAGGGCAATGTGTGGTGTAAATATTATGCAGAAAATTCGGAGTGTGGAAATTAGGAGAAGGTGTGGAGTTAATAAAAGTATTAGTCAGAGGGCAGAAGAGGGGTTGTTGAGGTGGTTTGGTCATTTAGAGAGAATGGATCACAGTAGAATGACATGGAAAGCATATAAATCTATAGGGGAAGGAAGGCGGGGTAGGGGTCGTCCTCGAAAGGGTTGGAGAGAGGGGGTAAAGGAGGTTTTGTGGGTAAGGGGCTTGGACTTCCAGCAAGCGTGCGTGAGCGTGTTAGATAGGAGTGAATGGAGACGAATGGTACTTGGGACCTGACGATCTGTTGGAGTGTGAGCAGGGTAATATTTAGTGAAGGGATTCAGGGAAACCGGTTATTTTCATATAGTCGGACTTGAGTCCTGGAAATGGGAAGTACAATGCCTGCACTTTAAAGGAGGGGTTTGGGATATTGGCAGTTTGGAGGGATATGTTGTGTATCTTTATATGTGTATGCTTCTAGACTGTTGTATTCTGAGCACCTCTGCAAAAACAGTGATAATGTAGGAGTGTGGTGAAAGTGTTGAATGATGATGAAAGTATTTTCTTTTTGGGGATTTTCTTTCTTTTTTGGGTCACCCTGCCTCGGTGGGAGACGGCCGACTTGTTGAAAAAAAAAAAAAAAAAAAAAATTAGGTTGATACACAGCAATTGCCCAGGGAGGTACTACTATACTTCCAAGTGAGTGTAAAATGGAAGCCTGTATGTATATGTATTACATGGTAGGATTGCTGGTGTCTTTTTTCTGTCTCATAAACATGCAAACTTCAGGTACGTCATGCTACTTCTACTTACACTTAGGTCATGCTACACATGCATGTTTATGTATACACACTCATCTGAGTTTTCTCTGATTTTATCTGAATAGTTCTTGTTCTTATTGCCTTTCCTTTCATATCCATGGGGAAGCGGAAAAAAATCTTTCCTCTGTAAGCTATGCGTGTTGTGAAAGTCAACTAAAATGCTGGGAGCAATGGGCTAGTAACCCCTTCTCCCATATAGCTTACTAAAAAGAAAAAAGAAGAAAACCGTCAAAGTGGGATGTTTGAATGTGTGTGGATGTAGTGTGAATGATAAGAAAGAGATGATTGTGGATGTTATGAATGAAAAGAAGTTGGATGTCCTGGCTCTAAGTGAAACAAAGCTGAAGGGGGTAAGAGAGTTTCAGTGGGGAGAAATAAAGGAAGAAGTAACAATAATGTTGATGGATAAGTTATGGCAGGAAAAGATGGAATATAAATGTATAAATTCAAGAATTATATGGAGAAAAATAAGGGTTGGATTTGAAAAGTGAGTTATAGTAAGGGTTTATGCACCTGGAGAAGAAAGAAGTATAGAGACGAGAGAGATTTTTGGAAATGTTGAGCGAGTGCATGGGGAGTTTTGAACAAAGTGAGAGAGTACTTGTGGTTGGGGATCTCAATGCTCAAGTGGGTAAAAATGTTGTTGAGGGAGTAGTAGGTAAATTTGGGGTGCCAGGGGTAAATGAAAATGGGGAGTCATTAATTGAACTATGTGTAAAAAGAGGTTTGGTAATAAGTAATACATATTTTATGAAAAAGAGGATAAATAAGTATATAAGATATGATACAACATGTAATGAAAGTAGTTCGTTGAATTATGTATTGGTGGATAAAAGGTTGATGGGTAGGGTTCAGGATGCACATGTTTATAGAGGGGCAATGGATATATCGGATCATTATCTAGTTGTAGCTACAGTTAGAGTAAGAGGTAGATTGGACAAAAGAAAAATGGCAACAGTAAGTAAGAGGTGAAAGTTTATAAACTAAGGGAGGAGGAAGTTAGGGTGAGATATTGGCAGAAAGGTGGGCTAGTGCAAGTATGGGTGGAGGGGGGGGTTGTTTGAAGAGGGATGGCATAGTTTTAAAAATGCAGTATTAGAATGTGAGGCAGAAGTTTGTGGATGTAGGAGGGTGGGTGCAGGAGAAAATAAGTGTGACTGGTGGAATGATGTGGTAAAGGGTGTGATACAAGAGAAAAAAGTAGCTTATGAGAGGTTTTTACAAAGCAGAAGTGATATAAGAAGGGCAGAGTATATGGAGAGTAAAAGAAAGGTGAAGAGAGTGGTGAGAGAGTGCAAAAGGAGAGCAAATGAGTGAGAGAGGCACTGTCAAGAAATTTTGCTGAGAATTAGAAAAAATTTGTGGAGTGTGATAAACAAGTTAAGAAAGCATAGGAACAAATGGATTTCTCAGTTAAAAATGGAGTAGGGGAGTTAGTAGATGGGGAGCTAGAGGTATTGTGTAGATGGCAGGAATATTTTGAGGAACTTTTAAATGTTGATGAAGAAAGGGAGTCAGTAATTTCATGCACTGGTCAGGGAGGTATAACATCTTTTAGGAGTGAAGAGCAAGATGTGAGTGTGGGGGAGATGCGTGAGGCATCACGTAAAATGAAAAGGGGATAAAGCAGCTGAAACTGACGGGATCATGACAGAAGTGTTAAAAGCAGGGAGAGATATAGTGTTGGAGTGGTTGGTATTTTTGTTTAATAAATGTACGAAGCAGGGAAGGTACCTAGGGATTGGCAGAGAGCATGTCTAGTTCCTTTATATAAAGGGAAGGGGGACAAGGGAGATTGTAAAAATTATAGGGGAATAACTTTACTGAGTATGCTGGTAAAGTGTATGGGAGGGTTATTATTGAAAGAATTAGAGGTAAGATAGAGAGCAAGATTCCACATGAGCAAGGAGGCTTTATATTATTATTATTATAATCAAGGGGAAGCGCTAAACCCGTAGGATTATACAGCACCTGGGGGGAGGGATGTGAAAGGCATTTAGGCTTAATTCGGGGAACTGGAGCACAGATCCAGTTCCCTAAATCAAGAGCCCATCACCAACAGGAGGCTTTAGAATGAGTAGGGGATGTGTAGATCAAGAGTTTATATTGAAGCACATATGTTAACAGTATTTAGATAAAGGCAAGGAAGTTTTCATTGCATTTATGGATTTACAAAAGGCATACGATAGATAGGAGAGCAATGTGGTAGATGTTGCAAGTGTATGGAATAGGTAGTAAGTTACTAAATACTGTAAAGAGTTTTTATGAGGATAGTGAGGCTCATATTAGGGTGTGAAGGAGAGAAGGAGATTACTTCCCAGCAAAAGTAGGTCTTAGACAGGGATGTGTAATGTCACCATGGTTGTTTAACATATTTACAGATGGGGTTGTAAAAGAAGTAAATGCTAGAGTATTGGTGAGAAGGGTGGGATAAATATGGGGAATCAAATACAAAATGGGAGTTGACACAGTTACTTTTTGCTGATGATACTGTGCTTTTGGGGGATTCTAAAGAAAAGTTGCAAAGGTTAGTGGATGAGTTTGGGAGGGCATGTAAAGGTAAAAAGTTGAAAGTGAACATAGGTAAGAGTAAGGTAATGAGAGTTATCAAACAATTTAGATAAAGAAAAATTGGATATCGAATTGGAGGGAGGGAGTATGGAAGAAGTGAATGTTTTCAGATATTTGGGAGTTGACTTGTCAGCAGATGGGTTTATGAAGAATGAGGTTAACCATAAAATTGAAGGAAAAAAGGTGACTGGTGCGTTGAGGTATCTCTGGAGACAAAAAAACGTTATCCATGGAGGCAAAGAATGGTTGGCTCTGAAAAAGTTGGAGGGAGGGGGTAAAGGAAATTTTGTGGGTGAGGGGCTTGGACCTCCAGCAAGTGTGTGTAAGCATGTTAGACAGAAGTGAATGGAGAGAATGGTTTTTGGGACCTGACGAGCTGTTTGAGTGTGAGCAGGGTAATATTTTGTGAAGGGATTCATGGAAACTGGTTAGCCGAACTTAAGTCCTGGAAATGGGAAGTACAATGCCTGCACTTTAAAGGAGAGGTTTGGGATATTGGCAGTTTGGAGGAACACCTGAGCTGTCATATCTGGGTGCCTCTGCAAAGACAGTGATTATGTATGAGTGATGGTGAAACTGTTAAATGATGATGAAAGTTTTTTCTTTCTTTTTTGGGTTTTTTTTCTTTTTGGGTCACTCTGCCTTGGTGGGAGATGACCGACATGTTAAAAAAAAATGAGAAAAACCTATGAAAAAAACTGGATACCAAACTATATTAAAAACAACTTAAAACTTTACAACCATATTTCAAAAATAAAAATTAACTTGTTTTTCCAGTTCAAAATAAATTATTTCTGAACAAAGTATACACAGCTCCTTGACTTTTAGCAAAGTCTGTTTAAAAAGTACTATATCACTCAACTTATTATTAAGGTTAACTTGTCTGGTAATTTTTAAGTAAAAACAATATAACATAAATAAAACTAAATTCTCTCATTTTTTTTTTTTTTGTTCTTGGCACATTGGAATTGTTATGCCAATCGTCTTATTTACTGACAGTGTCATGGCAACAAAAGTGTGCAGTATCATATTTTCAATTTATTTTGTTCTGGTTAATAGTTTAGCATATATCTACATTAACCTGCCTCCACTTCTTGCACAATATCACTAATATGACAAATCATTTTACTGTTTAAAAATAGATTTTAAATTCAAGCAATCATTACTTCTTATTTTGAATGACTAGCCAGCTATTTCCTCTATATTTTGCGAATTTTAGCCTTTTTCCTGTTTTAAATTTTTTTTTTTTTTTAATAAACTAGCCAGTTATTTGTATAACTGCAATAAATTTACCATATATACCTAACTCAGTCTTTCAGTATTAAATAGTATCTCATTAATTCGTAATTTGTTGTTTGCAATATCACTGCAATTAAGCTTACTTTCGATATTTCCTCCATCTGCGTACTTGTATAATCTACTGGACTCATCATGACTAAGAGTATGCTGCAGAAATAACTGAATAACTGCATGTTAATTTACCGCTCCAGGAAGCGAGGTGTCACGACTGCCAAACGTTCTCACCTGTATCAATACACACATCAAATACTGTCCAGGTGAACTTGTAAAACTTTTATATTTGTATAGTAGGCAGAACATTGATAATAACCTTTCCTGCTTGTAGTTGTCATAGCCCATATACGAGCGTTCCCATTCCTTGTTTGTATCTTCCTTGGCACCAAATCGTTCCCGCAGGTCGTTACATTCCTTAATAGCCTTATCTCGGTCGTGGAGAGATGCAGCTATTTCCCGCTTCAGCATTTCAATTTGGAGAAGAAGGGATTCCCGCTGTATATACAATATGAACATTAGGAAGTAGAAAAGAAAGATATGAAATGAGAATCCATTGAGAGTGGATGTTCTCACTGCATATCTTGTTATAAACAAAAAATTATCCAAATTAAATAAAACTAAAGAATAAACTGAAGTATATCTCTACCTGTACAAAAAAAAAAATTCAGTTCAGCTCAAAATTTAATTTCAATAAACTAATAAAACAATATCACTGACTACCTGTTAAAATATATGAAAATTAATAGAGAGAAGAGTAATAATTACAGTATAAAAAAACTATTATTCACAACACATTAATCTCAACTAATTCATGGTAATTACTTTTGCCCTGAATGTAGCTAAAGATTAACAAACACTAAGTATAGACAGTAGGCTGTTCACTGATTAAAATTATCCAAGGTTTAAAATGCATTTTAGTGACACTTTTTAACTTTTACTTTTCATTTTTTGTGTGTGAAAGTTGTAATATTTTGGCTTTGGTATTAGCATACCCCAACAATAAAGACGACCAAACACATTACGTATTTCCTTACAGTTGGACCATGTCCCAATGGTAATCTGAGAAGCATCCTTATTGGCCGAGTATAACTCACAAACTCATATAACATGAGTGCAAACAAACCACGTAACAGGTGGGGTTGGAACCCATGGCGAGCGAGTCGTAACGTTCCAGGCCAGTGCATAAGCCACTAGGCCAGCTGACTAGATGAAGAATCTTATTGTAGCCAGCTGGCCAAGTGGTTTACAAAATGGCCTGTAGTTTTCAGACACACTTGCTATGGTTTAGGTGTGTATAGAGTAAAGCAATTTTTTTTTTTTTTTAAAAAAACACCAACAGGCATATCAACAGATCTCGTCTGTTAATTTTACTGGAGGAACATTTTGTAAGCAGAAGCTGATACTACTTAACTTTGTTTATCAAAGTTGTAGTATATTAATTACATACTGAAACAAATGACACTACTCTACTTCAAGAAGTGGAGACTCAGTCTTGTCATGTACAAAACAGTGTGTATCGTAATTTAAAATTGTCATGAAAGAAGAGTATTCAGTTTAACCGCAACAATATCTAGTTAGACAAGATGTGATAAAATGTGGTTCTCAAGACTTGCACTAATGATTATTAATTTTTTATACCCCAGAGAAGCTATTCCTAGGGTAACACACAAGTTAATAAATCAGACACTTGTGCAACTTCTGGGTATCTTTACTTGTAGATGTTTCGCCATCAGTACAATGCATGAACTTTCGCTCTATCAGTACAATGCGTGAACACAACAGAAATACGTATATAATGTATACAGCTAATAGCGGAAGATGAGGTAATCAGTCTTTCAGCCTAGGAGACCTAGGAGCATGTGACGAGCACCATAATCTTCAAGAATATGGTGTTCGTCACCTGCTCCTGGGCTGTGGGACTAATTACATCATCTTCCACTATTTGTTGCATATATTTCTATTATCAGAGCAAATGGCTAGCAATCCCTTCTCCTGTAAAATTACTAAATGTAAAAATAAAGACTTTTGTTTTACTTTTTGGGTCACCCTGCCTTGGTTTGTTGAAAAAAAAAATCTGTTATCTCCATAGGGAAGTGGAGAAGAACCCTCCCATAAGCCATGCGTGTCATAAGAGGTGACTAAAATGCCAGGAGCAAGGGGCTACTAACCCCTTCTCCTGTAAAAATTACTAAATGTAAAAAAGAAACTTAATGAAAGTGTTTCTTCTTTTTCAGGTCTCCCTGCCTCAGTGGGAGATGGTTGGTGTGTTAAAAAAAAAATCCATTATGTTCATGTACTGTACTGATAAAGCCAGTGGATGGTGAAACATCTACAGTGGTACCTCAAATTTCGAACAGCTCCCAACTTGAACAATTATGTAAGTGTATTTTTGTAAGTGCTTTTGCAAGTGTATTTATGGGGGTCTGAAATGAACTACTCCAATTTACATTATTCCTTATGGGAACAAATTCGTTCGGTAATGGCACTCGAACAGCCTTCTGGAACGAATTATGGCCGAAATTCAAGGTACAAGTAAAGTTACCCAGATATTGCACATTGTCTGATTCATCATCTTGTCAGTCCTGAATATCATTGATATACAACGCACTAGTTAACAATGCTCTAATACTATTTATGCATATCTATTAATGAAAAGAATTATGACCAGTGCTCACTTTGCTTTATCCATAAATTAGCTGGATCATCATTAAGTACAGCTGATATAGTAGCTATATTTGTTAATACCATCTGTTAACAAGTCCATGGATCCAGTGATCCATAGACTTCAGAATCTCCCAAAAGATCCAAGTCACTGGAAAGACCAACTGTGACAACTCCCATTTTGTATCTGATTTGTAATTTTTTTTTTTATACTACACCTCTCCCCAACACCCTAGCATGTGCTTCTTTTACAACTCAATTTATTTCAATATTAAACAACCATGGTGACATCACAGATCTCTGTCTAAGACCTAATTTTACTGAAAAATGGACCTCTTTTCTTTCATAATCCCTAACCTGAGGTTCACTCTCCTCATAAAAACTTTTTACTGCTTTTCTAATGCACTATCTTTTCCATACATTTACAACATCACCACACTGATCTACCCACCCAATCATGTGCTTTTTCTAAATCCATAAATCCAACAAACAGTTCTTTTCCCTTATCTAAGTATTTTATTGACTTAAATGCTTCAATATAAATACGTGATCTACACATCTACCAATCTTAAATCATCCTTGTTCATCTACAATCCTACTTTCTGTCTTACTCTCATTCAGTAATAATTATAACTAAAAATATGTGAACCTAGGCGCCTTCACAACTCTTTAATTCTACAATAACTTGAAACGTGATTTGAGGATTCTCTCGATATTTTGATAAATTTTTCAAAATATCATGGTGTCACATCTTCAGTATTTAATCTACAAATATATAAAATTTCCAGTGATTGTAACAGTTACTATCTCATTTTAGATATCAATCCAGTCTTCTACCATTCTATGGGGAACTCTGTCTTTACCTATTGGTACTCACCTATTTGTGGTTACTGGGGCTGATTCTCAGATCCTGGCCCCCACCTCTGAACTTGACATTTTACATATTAATTCCCTCTTAGCCTCGAGGACCCTATGATACCTGCTGTTACAACTATTTTTGAAGTTTGCTTCCACTTCAAGGTCATTCCAATTCCTGATCACTCTAAAATCCAAGAAATACTTCCTAACATCCCTTTGGCTCATCTGTGACCTAAATTTTCAGTGCTGTCCCTGAGTTCCTGCTTCTTGCCTCTCAAACAGCTGTATCATTCTCAAATTCTCTCTCAGCCTCTCTCCTCACCCCAGAATATTAGTTTCTGGCCAGGCTTCTCACTTCTCTTCTCACCTCTCTTTTTCTTTCTGTATTTTCTCAACTCCCTTATACTTTTATTTGTTTCCTCCCTGCATCTCTAGTTAAACTAGGGGTTCTCTTTGTATCTGTTGTTTCTACATCTCGGTAAAAAAGCCTGTTCAGCTTCCCTATATTTTCCAGGTAGGTACTCCACCATCCCTGACATGTTATCATGCTGCCCTTATCTTCCTATTAGCCAAATATATGACTTTTAGTACTTTTGGTCTTTGTAATTATTTTTTTTTTTTTAGTTTTATAGCATTAGAGAAAGGAATATATGAATAATAACCAGACAAACTACTGCCACTTGAAAATCAACTATATAAAACATGGAAACAAGAAGCTTGTATACTGTACTACTGACAACCTTCAAAATAGCCTTTAAGACATGTAAACAACAAAATGCTAGAATAAGCTGATCACAAAATATTGACCAAAATTAAAAGTATGCACTGGTAGTATAGTATCTGCATGTAAAAAGCATGTAGATAAAATGAAGGAAATTAAAGTAGTTAAAATACATATTACAAAATGACTCCAAGAGCCAAGAAACCAGAGTTATGAAAAAGGATGAAAAGGGTGAAAATATTCTTGTTGGTTAAAAGGAGATAGAGGAGACAAAAATATTTTTTTTAATTCTACATATCAATCTTTTCTCACAAAGGTAGGGAGACCCCAAGAAGAAAAATGAATTAACCTTCACTACCCAGGTGTCTCTCCAAAGTCCAGCGACACAACAATCCGAACAACCCAAAATATCTCCACCCATCTTCCAAGGTACAGGCTTTGATACTTTTCCTCTTTCAACTTTTCCAAAGATCAAAGCTGCCCGTTCTTTTATCAGACCATTGGCAGCTGTTTGACCATGACTTTTGGATCATTACTGGATAGATAAGAGCACCCATTGTAAATAAATTAGGTTAATTCGGTTCAGCCTGTATGAGTTAGATATAGTTACAGAGATCTGCCACTACACCAGAAGATCAACATATTTCCTCGAAAATTTGACATGAATCTTTTTGCACCAATATTTTATATTCTATGTATTACAGTTCAGTATTATGCCATCATTATGTATACTAAATTACAGCCTTTCCTCACTTAATGACAGGGTTCCATTCCTAAGAGTAGGTCAGTAAGCAAATTGGCTGTTAAGCGAGGAACATACTATACTGGTAGTGAGTTTGTGTCAACCATCTTTAGATATTTTTTAATGCCACCTTTGCACCATTTGTAACATTTCTTGTATATTTTTAAATGTTTATACAGTAGTGTACTTTATACCGTAATAAACAGAACAGAGAAAATCAGTTCTAATATACGTACATTACTTGGGTTCGCATACTGGTTGGAGAGCTGGTCGTATGTCTGACTGGTCGGTAAATGAATATGTCACTAAGTGAGGAGAGGCTGTACTATAAATTTCCATTTCAATTTGGTTCCCAGGAAGAATCAATATACTGTTACATTCTGATTCGGTTCCATTAGATTTAAAGGAGGGGTCTGGGATATTTGCTGTTTGGAGGAACACATGAACTGTCATATCTGTCTGCCTCTGCAAAGACAGTGATTATGTGTGAATGATGGTGAAGTGTTTCTTTTTTGGGTCACCCTGGCTTGGTGGGAGACAGCCAGCATGTTAAAAAAAAATTATTCTATTCTAAAAAGTTCTATTCAGTATCTGGTTACAAGCCTAACCTAAGTTGGCCAAACAGCAAACCTGACTGCGGTGTGACACAGAGTACATGTATATACTGTAGCAAAAACAACAAATGTTAAATATTAAAAAAACTCTAATATTTCTCAAGGATTTCCAAATAATAATGGTGCTATTTCTACTCAGGATTGTAATAATACATCTGGTTTATATGCTGGTACTTAGGGCACCAAATATTAAGATCAAATGGGAACACACTAACCCTAACATACACTGATATTAGCTGTGGGCCTTGCCAAGCACCCAACATGAGCTCCATGTAAGAGCAGTGGTGAGCATGTTAAAATCTTGCACATTCCTCAAAAAAAAAACAATTAATAATGCTGCTAATTTTACTGGTTTGTATACAGGTGCCTGCTAAGGCATAAAATAACAAGGAAAATAAAAATCTAAAGTGTTATGCCAGAGTAACAAACATGACACAAATTTCAAACTTTTCATGCCTGCTACTATCTCAAATGATGCATGTACTGTATAAATGTTAGTGTATTTGGGAGAAGGCAACAATTACTATTCCATATTTTTTCCTTCTGGAGCTCTCATTTCATAATGTTTTCTGCCCTGATAGATCTGGACTGTTAATGTTGCATATTATTATACAGAAGTACCTACTGTATAATGTAGAATGTTTACCAAACAGTACAATTTTTGACAGATACTGTTGGACAGCCCTTCTGAAACTGCAATGACTCTTGATCAATGGCTATTAATATACCAGCAATCCACTGCAGTAAGAAGCTAATACTTTTCTCTCATTTGGATTTTCCCAAATAAAAACCTGAATTATTACTCATTCAGAAAATTTTAATTTCAGACAGCATTTGGAGTTAAAAAACAACAACAAAAATGTTCTGTTTTATTTGAAAAATTCTTAACTCAAAGAGATTTTGCCTAAATAAAAGTCTGAATTTTAATTCCTATAAATCTAGGAAAACTTGAATTTTAATAATTCCAAGTACAAAATACACTATGAATCTGGGAGAATTTTGAATAACATTTGTGAATATGAGAGATTCCTGCACAAAATTAAAAATTTGCCTAATTTTCTTTTATACTGTTGATAAATAATTTTTTTTATTTATTTCTTTGTCTTATGAACACACAAGATTACAGGTACATCTTGCTGCTTCTACTTGCACCTAGTTCATACTACACAGAAGTATGCAACAAAGCTAGTTCCAGAGCTAAGGGCAATGAGCTATGAGATAAGGCTAAAGGAATTGAATAATGACCCTAGAAGACAGAAAGACCAAGGGAGACATGCCAACATACAAAATACTCAGAGGAAATGATAGGGCAGACAGTGATAGTCTGTTTGATAGGTGGGAAACAGGTGTTCAGAGCAACAGTTGGAAGTTAAAGATACAGATGAGTCACAGAGATGTCAGGAGTAATTTTTCAGTTTTAGGGTGGTTGGTAAGTGGAATAACCTCAAAGAAGAAGAGGTGGAGGCAGACTCACTAAATATTTTTAAGATTAGGTACTAAAGAGCCCAAAAGGCTAGGAGAGAGTGAATCTGGAAAGTGGCAGGTTGAGAGGAGGGACCAGGAGCTATGACTTGACCCCTGCAACTACAGATAGGCAAGTACATGCAGTTGCACATGTAAGTATATACACATTCATCCAAGTTTTATTCTAATCTCATAATAGTTCACGTTCTTAGTGTTTTCTTTGCATCTCTATGGAGAAATGGGCAAGAATTCTTCCTCCACATACAATTCGTGTCATAAAAAGCAACTGAAATGCCGGGAGCAAAGGGACAGTAACCCCCGTCTCCTATATGAGTGTGAGCACGGTAACATTTTTAAAGAATTCAAGGAAACAGGTTAGCTGGGCTTAAGTGATTGCAAGAAGGAGGGGTAGAGATTTTGCAGTTTGGAAGGTCACCTGAACTGTGATGTCACCATGCTTTTGGCATGACTGATTGAATGAATGACAGTGAAAGTGTTTTCCTCTTAGTCAGGTCACCCAGCCTTGGTGGGAGATGGCTGGTGTCTTGAAAAAAAAAAAAAATCCTTTGCTGATATAAAGATATTTCAGTCAAGAAGTATGTGATGAAGTGGATTAAAAAATGAAGATATTCACTGATAAATAATGAAAATGTAGTGAAGAAACAAAAAATATGTAATTCTATTATATAGTCTCCATTCTTTATAGCCATTAAAGGTAGGTTAATGCACAATGTTGTAGTCTTAAAGGTATGATAATCTAAGGCATTAAAGGAAGACACAATATTGTATGAGTTTTAAATGGGAAACTTTGCAATAAAGTAGTTTTCATATATACTGTAATTAGATTTACTTAAATAATAACAAGAATTTGCTGTCAGTCAGAAAGAAGTCAAAAAAAAGGGCAGAAAAAAAGTAAATGCCATTCACAACAATACCAATAAAGATTTCGCATTATACGAGTTTCAGAATGCCCCACTAATGTAGAGGAAATTATGATCAGCCCCTTGTAGACAATCTTAAAATACTGAATTCGTCATGCACTAACACACTGCAGCTTTTTTCTGCTAAGGATATTATGCAGTTATATTTTCATGCCAGCATCCAGATGTCATTTCCCATGAGAGCTTGAAGACAACTGTCACAGTGAGGATATAATAATCAGCAGCAATACTGTGGTAAATGCATCTTGAATTATAAGAACACAAAGATTAACAGCCCCAAATATTCAGAGATATTAATTTTTGTTAATGATGCAAAGGATATGCATTTAAATTCCAAATAAAAGTAACTTTTGAGTGCAAAAAAATTAAAAGGTAAACAGGAAAAACAAATATTTAAAATATTTAGATATCACGTGTGTTCTTCGTCAGTCATAAATGGTGACAGCATAAAATGTATTTTAAACATAGTCGCAAAACAATACCAACAAACAATACCAGAAGCTCATCAAACATTTCAAAAGGAGTTCCACAGACTTGTTAGCTCAAATATTCATGTGACAACATTTTTTTTTTCCTAGAATTCGAGTGTTGGGATTTTGTAAAGGATTTGGTTAATTCATCTGTCAATCCATTTCAGTGGAATTTTGCAAAACTTTGATGATAATTTCCCATTATGATACAAATGTGTGAGGACTGTACTATTATTTCTGGCCTTGCCAACCAGTGATTAAGATAAGGGCAATAGGTAAAAAATGCACAAAAAGCCTGAAGATTAGCAATAGCACACTATCAAGTTTATTCTAGCATTTTGAGTACACTAAGACAAATTATATAGAAAGCTAAATACTTTAAGAAGAACAATGGTTAAATGACTGAGTAAAGTTAACAATGCAAAAGAAGTAAAAGCAGGAGTTACAAGGCAAATGTGAAATAACTAAAAGTTTCATTAAGTCAACAGTACTAACCAGCTGATGCTTCTTTTCCCGAAAAAATTATATTTGCCAAGATTGGCATTGTTAATAAACTCTGGAAGGGATTTACAATCACAATTGTAAACCATCATAAAAATCCACTAAAGCATAGAAATATTACATAGAATATAAAAAGTTATAACAGGCAAAGGAGCAGGTGAAGAGGATGACAAAAGGGTTGTTAAATATTTATACAAAATATTATTTTGAGAAATCAACCAAACAGAACTGGGGATTTGCACTAACAAGGATTTATCCTCCATTTCTCCCTCCTGGAATTCATTTCTCTTGTATATGATGAAATTGCTACCTCTCTCAGGAGAACTTTTTGCATTAGGTTTGCATGAACACATTCCATTAAATTCAATTACTAAAGGTAAATGCATGCCATCCCAAGCTGTTAAGTATAACCATGCCATACCAAGCATCAAGGTACATTCATGCTAAGCAAAGCTTTAAGTTCATCTGGCTGCTAATTTTTGGCAAGGAAAATCCCATCTGCTTCACAAATGTCCACATAAATGAGAGAGATACCGTTCCATCTCACTCAGTAATGAATCCAGACCCAAGTATGGGTTAACTCGCAAATACATTCCTGCTCTTGTACTGAGAAAGTAGCAAATATAGTATTGATGGAAGCCTAATCCACTCAATTTTTTTTTTTTTTACAGATGTAACAGGTAATGGATGGAGACACAAAAACCATGGCAATAAAGATAAAATATGTCAATAGTAGTAGGTAACCAATGTATAAAAAAATAAACATTAACTAATCACAGACCTTACTAAGCCCTAGTATAGAAAAAATAAAAATATGTTATTAAATATGGTATATATCACTGAAAATTATAGTATTATAATACAGCAGGCCAATTAGCCTTCCATCATCCACTGATGATTATCCATGGAACTATAAATGCTGCTGTTCCTTATAAACAAGGAAAAGCAACATTTGTTTTGAGCACCACTTGTGAAACTGCAAATCATTCTCTTTAATAACACTTAATTTAAATGTTTCCTGTTTTAATCCATATTCAACATATTTCTGCAACCCTGAGAATGCTAGCTGAGGTGATCCTTAACTTTTTTGTAAATGTTTTAGTTTTAATACTAAGAAAATAAATATGCTTTACTAAATGGACAACTACACCAGATAGCAGAATTCTCCAGCAATTTATTTTACTATTAATGTTTGAGACTGAAAGAATAAAATCAACCAACAACTATTGTTTGACATATGGAGGTACAAGGTAGGTGAATTAATGGTGTTCAACTGCACCCATACAAAATTTGTTACTCTTAAAGAGAATATGGATATCACTATTACTGAGTTACTCTGCTTTTAATTTCTTAACTTTTAAATTTGTCTATATGACACTTCTCTTACAATCAATGGAAACATGACAAATACAAAATATTTTTCTTGCATTTAACCCATGACCACCTCATTATTTTAAATTAAAAGGAACGACTTTTTACCAGCTGATTTCGCTATCACCGATGTGAAGCAACTGAAGTTCGGCAAACAAAAGTAATTACGTATACATATAAAGATTAAGGTTTCCCCTCGGTAAAGTTATATAAAGGAAAACAAATGGAGAAGATCGATGATTTGGTGCCATTTGAAAGATGCAAATCTAAAAATATCTGCATATGTTACTCTAAGTCTAAAAAGTTTTTTTTACTTTTAATTAGATCTCAGAATGCAGATATACAAACTGCATATACACACTGGCTCAATTTTGTGAATTGAGTGCATTATCAAGGATAAACTTTTCTAATGTTTTAAATATTTTCACCAAGATTTTTTGTTATGAAGTTTATTATCTTGCTCTAAATCACGAAGCTAATTCACAATTATCTTGCACAAACTGAAAATTAAAACAGGATGACATTTCAGTTGGTCCTGAACCATTATCAAGTTGCAATTCAGAAATCAGGTCAGACCACAGGGTGGTGAAGAGACAACCAGGGTTAGGTTAAGTTGCACGTGTTCTGGATATTAGAGCATATGACCACATACTGCAGAGGACAACACCTAGAAAAACACAATCAAGGCTGTGGTTCATGTTAGGAATGTTGTGTATAAGATAAATTCAACAAGTCACTGTCTATGAAGGTTAGAATAGTAGATAATTTTGGAAGACTATCAACTTATGGGACAATCAACATGACAGTAGAGAGAGAGATTGGGTAGAAAGGGACAGTGATGTTAAGAAGTATACCATCAAGGTTGGCCTGTGACCGGGCTTCAGGAGCAGAAAAGACTAAAAACTCGTCAAAGGTAAGGTATATCAAAAATATATCTCAGGGTGGCCAGGAATTTGAATGATCTCAATGAAAAAAAATTGGTGGAAGGCAGTCTCCATACATAGTTTTAAGAGCAGGTATTACTAAGCTCATGAGGCTAGGAGGATCAAATCTGGCAAGTGGCAAGGTAAGGGGCAGTGCCAGGAGCTAAGACTTGACCCCTGCAACTACATATATATGAGTTGGTTGTATGTTATTAAGCCTATCAGAAAGAGTGTAGTCACATTCACCAATGTATTGGAGAGGGTAATAAAAATCAGGAGAAAATAAATATCTGTAGCATCAACAGCAAAATTATGAATCGGAAAGCTTCGAAACTTATTGCTTTGATGAAATACAAGATTGATTATCCAGAGAGTGAAGTGTTAATAAGATTCTGTACATTAGAAATATGGAAAAGACAAAGTACAAGTGTTTTCCCTAGAGAGGTGGATGTATAGAAAAAACACTTTTTCGAATAATACACAAATAACCCAAGCACATAGGAGAGAGAAGATTCCTACCACTATTACTTCTACTACCAGCCTTACCACTACAACCACTTCTTTTTCTTCCTCTCTTGGTCCCATCCTTGTCCCCCTTGTCTATATATATATATAGGCTTCCTCACTCTTTTGTACTCTACTTGACATGAATGTTCACCCTGCCCGTCATAGGGCTGTAAACGGTACATCACTTGTACAAACTCTGACTCCTTTGGGAGCCACTGCCAGGTCACCACAAGGAGAAAACCTGGGCCAGGACCTGTCCTGGCAAACCTACATGAACATCTCTTTTATGTTAGCATGACTTTGTAAATGGTCAAAGCCAGGCTGTAATGTTGTAAGCTTCTTTTTCCTATGTGTGAGTTATCTGGGCATTGTTCCATGGTACTGTGCCTTTTTGTTCTACCTTTTTGAACAAGTATGCAGTTATGAAACTAGTAAGACAGCAAAAATTATATAATGAACTGCAAAGAATTGGGATTTCAGAGCCAAGAAACTGAGGATCATGCATACAGAGGACAGAGAGGAAGAGAGAAATAACAAGTCATTTAGTAGACTGTGCATAACAGGAAATTAAATAAGTGTGCATGTTACTGTGCATTAGTTTGCAGTAGACAGAAAAAGATGACAAAGCAGTGGACATGAATATCAAGAGAAGGAAAGAGGGTAATAAAATTTCTATTCGGCTTTAAACATAACAGTCAGAACAACACTGCTAGGAGCAACATGAAAGGGTTGGGAAAAATTCAGTCACTAAATTAGAGAGGGCATCAACTACAATCCTCAGTTCCACAATTCTGAAACTTGAATTCTTCACAGTTCATTGTCTCATCTGGCTATCCTCCTATACACCACAAACTCTCTCTAGTCTCATGCTAAAAGAGCTTAATTATCACCTAACCCTCCTGCTCCAGTGATGACACCTGAACTTTGTCTTTTGTATACTTTCTAGTTTGCAAAATTTTAATACTCTTCACCCACTGGATATTAAAAGTACATTACGTCAAACTTGTACACTTTGAATCTGGTTCCCCCTAATGCTTCCTTTACCATCTGCAATATGTTAAACTGGCAGCTCCCTTTCTGACAAACTTAAAGAAAAGAAAAAGATGTGCTTATCTTGCTGATATAATGCTATTTTCTTTCATGCTAGGGAGCAAAACCATCATAGGTAGGTCCTCTTCCAAAATTATCCATCTCTGTCATATTACATCAGCCCTTATCCACAACATCCTAAATACAAGTCTGGTGAGCAGCAACCTTAAACCAAGACAGCAATGCCTAAGCGTACGTAATAAGGCAAATAGATTACTGGGTTTTATATCAAGAAGTGTAAGCAACAGAAGTCCAGAGGTCATACTGCAGCTTTATACATCATTAGTAAGGCCTCACCTAGATTATGCAGCTCAGTTCTGGTCTCCATATTACAGAATGGATATAAATTCGTTAGAAAACATTCAGCGTAGGATGACTAAATTAATACATAGCATTAGAAATCTTCCTTATGAAGAAAGATTGAAGACTCTTAAGTTACATTCACTTGTTAGACGAAGAATGAGGGGAGACCTGATCGAAGTGTATAAGTGAAAAGATAGGTATTAATAAAGGGGATATTAATAAGGTCTTGAGGATGTCTCTCCAAGAGAGAACCCGCAGTAATGGATTTAAATTAGATAAGTTTAGATTTAGAAAGGACATAGGAAAGTATTGGTTTGGAAATAAGGTAGTTGATGAGTGGAACAGTCTACCTAGTTGGGTTATTGAGGCTGGGACTTTGGGTAGTTTCAAATTTAGGTTGGATAAGTACATGAGTGGGAGGGGTTGGATTTGAGTGGGACTTTCACATCAGAGCTTATTTCTTGGGTAGCATTGAAAATTGGGTTGGGCAAATGTTTTGTTAGTGGGATGAATTGTAAAGGACCTGCCTAGTATGGGCCAACAGGCCTCCTGCAGTGTTCCTCCTTTCTTATGTTCTTATGTAAACCCTGGCTGTTTTTTGACAGATACTTAAGACTCACAAAGTGGACAGTGAAATGTTTTAATATTCAAAATGTGCATGACTTGAAAAGACTTTGGCTGTCCCTTCATCTCCCTATGTAATAATGTGAAAATTGATTTTCTCCCATTTCTTTCTCACTTGCAACTTGATAATGGTCCAAGACTTACTGAAATATTGTCAAATTTTCATTTTCGACTTGTACAACAATTGTGAACTGTTTAGCCATGGTACTGTGATTTATTCTCCATGATGTTAATGCTACAGAAAACTGAAAAACAAAAAAAAAAGCTTCATTTCCTGAAGCCCTAGTCAGTCAACTGCAATAACACAAGCACCATAACTGTATTTTAAAAAGTGAGAATCATTATTAACATAAATACTGAAGAGGATGCCACCCTCTCAGTAATGGATTATGGTACATACCATGATAGACAATTCTTAATTAACTACCCCCAGTGATATTCCCAGATATAGATAACACCTAAATGTCATACAGATTATATTATTAATCTGTCATTAAGGCTCATTAACACTATTAGATTGTGCAGTCGACATGAAACAATCAAAATAAGCACCATTAACCGATACGTACTTTCTTTTCACTTGCCACGTGGTTATAAAGTTCAAATGAGCAATCCTCTTTTGAAGTACGATTACGTCAGCTATCATAATTACAAAATATTAAAAATACTTCCAAACAGCTTGAAAATTAACAATGACATACATCTTAAATAATGTGACAATTCCATTGATGCAAAATGCTCGATTAAAACCTGAATTGCTTTCCAGAATTTCAGGTTCTAATACTGTATACCCATCTTATTAATGTTTTACAAATTTTGCTATAATTCACATTGTTTCACTGTACGATGTGTGTTTCTTTGCAATGGTAGAATCTCATTCTGCATTGGCTTTAGGTCTCAGTGATGTAGAAATTTATTTTAAACAATCAGATATTAATGCATGCTGGTAATTTTTTTTTTCTTGCTCATGGTAGCTATTTATTGGAAAACTATTACTGATTAACCCATAAATAAAATTTTGATTTAATGGAAATAATATAGATAATACTTTTCAGCAATTTGCCTAATTTTAGCAAGTTCTCAATTTTGTTAAGAAAGATGATTATCCCATAAATAAAATTCTGATTTAATGGAAATTAACATTCATAATTTTTTTAGCAATTTACCTAATTTTTTCAATTTGTTAACTTTAAGAAAGATATAAGAATTCTTTGATAATTTCCTGGTGACAGAAACACAACTTCAGAATCTTAGCAATATTTGTATTGCCTTCTTCAGAAATTTAGAGAGAAAAAATATATCTTCTTCACTAAACAGAGATATGCAAGTGCACTAGCTCGTCTTCAGAAACTCGAATACAGAAGTGTACTATAAATAATCCCTGATTATACAAGTCTACTGTAATGTCTGTAGCCAACATGTGCAATGCATATTATCTACTGACTAACATTATTCATCTTGGAATCACAATGATTTAAGAATCACCTCTTTGCTTGAATCATTAGTGGTCTGTTCAATTGTCTTGATCTTTTTACTGGCCTGAGATAGTTCCTCCTGAAGCTTGTCCATCTCCTTGTGCACAGTGTCACGCTCACTCATAACCAGTGTATATTCTTGCATGGCTGCATTCCTCTCTTCCTGTGGCAGACACACTTTCTTATTAATTCATAACCACTTCACAAACATCATGATTATTCACTAACTTAATTTATTTTAGTGAATAATCATGATTATTCACTAACATAAATTATTCATGATTATTCACTAACTTAATTTATTTAATTTCCCTCACTGCTAATCTGAATGGGATGGCTCTAAGACAATGACTGCGTGAAAATGGTCACCCTGCCTCAGTGGGAGACGGTTAGTGTGATAAAAAAATTATACACACAAAGCATATCTTGTAATTTGCTTTTAATAATTATATTCAGTAATAGCCTATGATCAATATCTCAGGTGATATGCATTATGACAGGCATGTAGTTGCATAGAAAAACAAAAAAGCATATTAAAACTCTCTGGGAGGCAATTTTTCATTCATAAAGAAGGAATGGATGATAGGCTGAGTGAATTATGCAGACAGGTAATAGCACACCTAAAAAGCATACTCAGTCCTGCCAATATGGGGTTTTAACATAGTAGCTGAGCAAATGTGGCTAAAACCTACTGGTAGCAAAACAAAATTTCATTAGTAATACTAAGATAAAAATAAAATAAACAAAGGAAATATGGCAATAATTTATGCAGCCTCTCCTCACTTAATGACAGAGTTCCATTCCTAAGACCATGTTAATAAACGAATTGGATGCTAAGCGAGGAGCATATTATAATGGTAGTGGCTTTGTGTCAACCATCTTTGATATTGCTTTAATGTCACCTCTGCACCATTCATAACATTTCTGGTGTATTTTTAAATGTTTATACAGTAGTGTACTGTATATTGTAATAAACAGACTAGAAGTAACCAGCTCTAATACACATTATTTAGGGGTATGCATACTGATCAGAGAGCCAGTTGCAAGTCTGAGTCATCAGTAAACGAATACGTCACTAAGTGAGGAGAGGCTGCATAAGGAAACAACATATATTTATCTGATCTTCAGTAGGCATCATAAATATGCACATGCATAAACAGATCACATAGACGAGATGGCTCATCATAACCTACTGTTAATGAGTTTCCAAACATTCTCTTATAGGGTTAAAGTCCAATGAATTTCCCAGCCAATCAGTAAAGTATAGAAAGATCACAAGTGCTTAGCCAATTCTCTGTCTTTGGCAGTTAGACAAGGGGCACCATCTTCCATGCAAAAGTTGTTCTGGCATTTCAATCTGTCAGGCAAATAGTCTACTAAAGAAGTACTAATGGGCATGAATATTTATGACACCTACTGTACACAGTACTGTACAGTACAATACATATTTACTGTTAATGGAAGGTTAATCTCCTGAGAAAGTTTTTCAGAGCACTTATTTTTTAATAACTAAGCTTTTATTTCACAAATAAGTTTGTTATTTGTACATTGTTTCAGTCACGGTATTGTGCGTTTTCACTCTTTAAACTTTAATCGTTCTTTTTTTTTAACGAACCGACCATATCCCACCAATGCAGGTGACCTAAAAGGAAAAAAAACAAAAGTGTTTCCCTTTAAATTAGGTAATTTATACAAGAGAAGGGGTTTTAATTATTATTATCTAATATATTTCTACAATTTTTCACATGTGCAGCAAATCTTTGCTATCCTTGTGGACTACATTTCTGGAAGTATCTACAACAGCAAATCTGTGAATAACACTTGTAACCAATGAGTTGGGAATCTTTCAGTCTCCTGAACAACTGCATGTAATTTCCTTAATCTGTTTACAATTCTAAAATAAAATTGAAATACTCCTGTACAGTAAAACTATTGGTATTGTACTTTATATGAAACATAATTGCTTTCCTTCACATGGCTATATTTTACTCTGGCATACTGGCTGCCTTCCTGCAAATGGGAACTATGAGCCATAAATCGAGTACTGTGTATCTGTAGGGCCATTATCAGAAACAGAGTGCAAATAATGCAAATATTCAAGTTACATTCTCCATGGGGAAGTGGAACACAATTCTTCCTCTGTAAGCCATGTGTGTCATAAGAGGAGACTAAAATGCCAGGAGCAAGGGACTAGTAACCCCTTCTCCTGTATACATTACTAAATTTAAAAAGAAAAACTTTTGTTTTTCTTTTTGGGCCACCCTGCCTTGGTGAGATATGGCCGGTTTGTTGAAAGATGATGATGATTCAGGTGACATGAATAGCAAAAATGTGAATAAAATGAAGTTTGTGGTACAGTATTTCAACACACGAGAACCCCAGTATCTGTGGATTCAGTTTCAATGGATTCGGTTATCCACAGTTTCCTGTGGCCTGAAAAGACTTAATTTTGCTTAATAACAGCCCCTAAGTGTAAAAGTAGTGATGCTTAAAGTTCTTTAAAGCCCAAGAGAAGCAATGAAGTGCTTCCCATCAGTGAAAAAGTGCTAATTCTTGACTCATTGTGTGCAATTTATCAATTAAACTTTATCATAAGTATGTATGCAAATGAAAAATGACATATATAGGATTTGGTACTGTCCACAGTTGCGGGTATCCACAGTAGGTCTTGGAATGTATCCCCTGTGGATACAGGAAGACTGATTATTTGAAGTTAAAGAGCAAATTTATGAACAGAATTATAAATTATTCAATATGTGGCCAATATGGTCTCTTTATATGTAGCTCTTATTTTATCACAAATCTGTAGTAGTGTTGGTCAAGTCAAAACATATCCTCATGATACTTACCAGACTGAATTTATAATGAGGAGTGAGGATTGGATATGTTGTCCCCATAAATCAATTAATACAACAGTAATAATGTATATGTAGTTGATATCTGAATAAACGGTAAGTTACTGGCACATACAGTGGTCCCTCGTTGTTTGTAATTAATCCGTTCCTGGAGCCATTACTATAAACGAAATTTACGATGTACGAATCAATTTTCCCCATAAGAAATAATGTAAATACAATTAATCCGTTCCTGACACCCAGAAGTATTAAAACAAAAAATTTTTTAACATGAAATATGCATGTAGTACATAAACAATACAATGGGAAATGATGAATGAAACATTAACAGCATAACACTTACCTTTATTGGAGATTCTTCTTAGTGTATGGGAGACTGGAGGAGGAGAGAGAGTGGATTGTTTATAGTTTGGAAGGGGAATCCCCTTCCATCAACACCTCAGGTACCATTTGCTTTTCTGGGGTTGCTTCTCTTCTCTGTTTCTTAATGCCACTAGGACCACCTTGAGAGTCACTGGAGTCCTGTCTCACAAAATAACTGTGGAGAGAGCTCTGTTTCTGGAGTCTCTTTAACACTTCCCTAAAATGGCCCAAGACTTTGTCACTGTACATGTTGCCAACCTGGCTTGCAACAACCTTGTTAGGGTGATGTTTCTCCATAAAGCTTTCCATCTTACCCCACATAGTAAAATATTATTATTTATTTATTATCACACTGGCCGATTCCCACCAAGGCAGGGTGGCCCGAAAAAGAAAAACTTTCACCATCATTCACTCCATCACTGTCTTGCCAGAAGGGTGCTTTACACTACAGTTTTTAAACTGCAACATTAACACCCCTCCTTCAGAGTGCAGGCACTGTACTTCCCATCTCCAAGATTCAAGTCCGGCTTGCCGGTTTCCCTGAACCCCTTCATAAATGTTACTTTGCTCACACTCCAACAGCATGTCAAGTATTAAAAACCAATCGTCTCCATTCACTCCTATCAAACACGCTCACGCACGCCTGCTGGAAGTCCAAGCCCCTCGCACACAAAACCTCCTTTACCTCCTCCCTCCAACCTTTCCTAGGCCGACCCCTACCCGTCTTTAATTTCTGAAGAAGGCACATTCTTCCATCTCTCTTCCTCCTCCTTTGCAGCAAGATTCTGAGCTGCGATGTGTTGCTCTTCCTGCTGAAGCTCTTGCAGCTCCTCAGTGGTGAGCTCTTCATTGTGGTCTTCCACCAATTCTTCCACATCCTCCAAACTCACATCCAACCCCATGGAACTCCCCAGTGCCACAACTGATTTTACAACAGACATAGGCTCATTAGGGTCAGTCCCAAATTCTTCAAAATCCCTCTTGTTGACACAATCTGGCCACAATTTTCTCCAGGCAGAGTTCAAAGTCCTGGTAGTCACTCCCTCCCAAGCCATACCTATAAGGGTTATGCAGTGGAGGATGCTGAAGTGTTCTCTCCAAAATTCCCCTAGGGTCAAGTGAGTGTCTGTGGTCACAGTCAAGCACCTGTGAAACATTGCTTTTGTGTAGAGTTTTTTAAAGTTTGCAATAACCTTCTGGTCCATGGGTTGGAGGAGAGGAGTGGTATTCGGGGGCAAGAACTTTACTGTGATGAACCCAAACTCCTCAAAAATTAGGTCATCCAAGTTTGGAGGATGAGCAGGTGCATTGTCCATTACTAGCAGGCACTTGAGATCCAATTTCTTTTCCAGGAGATACTCCTTCACACTAGGGCCAAACACTTCATTGAACCACTCGACGAAAATTTCCCTTGTGACCCATGCCTTACTATTAGATTTCCAAAACACACACAATTTACTCTTCATAACATTGTTTTTCCTGAACACTCTGGGATTTTCAGAATGGTACACTAGTAATGGCTTCACTTTGAAATCCCCACTAGCATTAGCACAGAACATTAGCGTCAGCCTGTCTTTCATAGGCTTGTGTCCTGGCATTACCTTTTCCTCTTGTGTAATGAAGGTCCTCTTTGGCATTTTCTTCCAAAAGAGGCCTGTTTCGTCACAACTGAACACTTGTTCAGGTTTCAGTCCTTCAGCCTCTATGTACTCCTGGAATTCATGCACATATTTTTCACATATTTTTCAGTGAAACATATAAGTGAACAGTATTTAGATAAGGCTAAAGAGGTCTTTGTGGCATTTATGGATTTGGAAAAGGCGTATGACAGGGTGGATAGGGGGGCAATGTGGCAGATGTTGCAAGTGTATGGTGTAGGAGGTAGGTTACTGAAAGCAGTGAAGAGTTTTTACGAGGATAGTGAGGCTCAAGTTAGAGTATGTAGGAAAGAGGGAAATTTTTTCCCAGTAAAAGTAGGCCTTAGACAAGGATGTGTGATGTCACCGTGGTTGTTTAATATATTTATAGATGGGGTTGTAAGAGAAGTAAATGCGAGGGTCTTGGCAAGAGGCGTGGAGTTAAAAGATAAAGAATCACACACAAAGTGGGAGTTGTCACAGCTGCTCTTTGCTGATGACACTGTGCTCTTGGGAGATTCTGAAGAGAAGTTGCAGAGATTGGTGGATGAATTTGGTAGGGTGTGCAAAAGAAGAAAATTAAAGGTGAATACAGGAAAGAGTAAGGTTATGAGGATAACAAAAAGATTAGGTGATGAAAGATTGAATATCAGATTGGAGGGAGAGAGTATGGAGGAGGTGAACGTATTCAGATATTTGGGAGTGGACGTGTCAGCGGATGGGTCTATGAAAGATGAGGTGAATCATAGAATTGATGAGGGAAAAAGAGTGAGTGGTGCACTTAGGAGTCTGTGGAGACAAAGAACTTTGTCCTTGGAGGCAAAGAGGGGAATGTATGAGAGTATAGTTTTACCAACGCTCTTATATGGGTGTGAAGCGTGGGTGATGAATGTTGCAGCGAGGAGAAGGCTGGAGGCAGTGGAGATGTCATGTCTGAGGGCAATGTGTGGTGTGAATATAATGCAGAGAATTCGTAGTTTGGAAGTTAGGAGGAGGTGCGGGATTACCAAAACTGTTGTCCAGAGGGCTGAGGAAGGGTTGTTGAGGTGGTTCGGACATGTAGAGAGAATGGAGCGAAACAGAATGACTTCAAGAGTGTATCAGTCTGTAGTGGAAGGAAGGCGGGGTAGGGGTCGGCCTAGGAAGGGTTGGAGGGAGGGGGTAAAGGAGGTTTTGTGTGCGAGGGGCTTGGACTTCCAGCAGGCATGCGTGAGCGTGTTTGATAGGAGTGAATGGAGACAAATGGTTTTTAATACTTGACGTGCTGTTGGAGTGTGAGCAAAGTAACATTTATGAAGGGATTCAGGGAAACCGGCAGGCCGGACTTGAGTCCTGGAGATGGGAAGTACAGTGCCTGCACTCTGAAGGAGGGGTGTTAATGTTGTAGTTTAAAAACTGTAGTGTAAAGCACCCTTCTGGCAAGACAGTGATGGAGTGAATGATGGTGAAAGTTTTTCTTTTTCGGGCCACCCTGCCTTGGTGGGAATTGGCCGGTGTGATAATAAAAAATAAAAAAAATTTTCAGCCGCCTTGTGGTCCGAACTGGCAGCCTCACCATGCCTTACCACACTGTGTATGCCAGTACGGTTCTTAAATCTCTCAAACCAGCCTTTGCTGGCCTTAAATTCACTCACTTCACCACTATTTGCAGGCAATTTCTTTACCAAATCTTCATGCAACTGCCTAGCCTTTTCACAAATAAACAAAGTCATAAGAGTATCTCCTGCTAATTGTTTCTCATTTATCCACACCAATAATAACTTCTCAACCTCTTCCAGTACTGGTGATCTCATTTTTGTCAGCATAGTTACTCCCTTTGCAACAACAGCATCCTATATTTCATTTTTCTTGGCCACTATGGAACATAAGGTTGTGTAGGGTTTCTTATACATCCTGGACAGTTCGGCCACACTTGTACCACTTTCATATTGTTCAATGATGGTTTTCTTAAATTAAATCGTATTTCTCACTTTCTTTACCACAGGCTTGGCACTAGGAGCTTTCTTTGGAGCCATGGTAGCTTATTTAGTACTTGCAAGCACTAAAATAAATGGAATATTATGAAATATTTCGCTGGAGCACGTGAGGGGACCTTCGCTCACTGGTAAACAATGCCAGACTGGCTGCCGCCCTGGCTCACGCCGTGCGTACGCGTCCCGGACGAACTACGACTCACGAGTCAACCTATGAAAAGCGAGTTCATGTTTATACGAAAATACCTCTATGATTGGCGAATTTTACGATTGCCGGGAACTACGAAAAGCGGGGGACCACTGTACTTAAAACTGAAACTGTGTAAATGAATAAATTAGCTACAAAAAATAAAAATCTTTAAATGATAAGAGTTGTCACCATTATTGGTGCCATTACCCAATTTTTCCTACTGTCAGGGGAAGGCAGTTCTTTACCCACAGACAACATGAGAGTAATACGTACTCTACAATTAAGGGAACAAGGATTTAAGACATGAAGTGCTAGTATTAACAAGGAAAAGGACATAACCTGGGCTGAAATGCATTACCTGTAACCGTTTTAAATCTTTATTGAGATGCTGTCTTTGAATGAGGTGAGTGTTCATCTCTTTCATCATCTCATCATACTTCTCACGAATCTGTGAGGAAAAAAAGGAAATATTACTCTTTTAAACTTCCAGTATGATTCTGTCATTATAATGTTTCCAAAAAACTTACTATATAATTCTGTTAATGCATAACAAAAAAGTAACTTAAAAACATGATTAGATGATATGCTTCCATTTCTAAGACCAGGTATGACAACAAAATAAAATAAATGGTAAATTAAGACTATATCTGAAAGTACTGTTTTAATATGAGTAGATTCACATTGGTATAGTTCATTCGTTTCTTCAATTATTCTTTTTGATTAATGTAAGTATTAATGACATTAGAGGCGTATTTCAGAAAAAATTACTAAGATAAGTGATGCTGGCCAAAAGTAATCTTACTTTATTTTTTGGATAAATTCATTATGAAAATTAGCCAAAGGATTTTTAAAAAAATACATTGTATGCTCAATTTATGGGTTACCAAATATTTGTGCAATGATTTTTAACTCTTGATACTTCAGGGAGACAAGTAGGGGTAAATGACCTCCAAAATCAACAACAGGTAGGTATATTAGAACTACATCTAACAAAATAAGCCATGCAAGGCATTTCAGTACAGTACTTTACTTTCATTATTTACTAAAGGTGTATTTCCATTCTAACCTAGATCTAAATTGGTTGCTTCACACTCATATAAGAGCGTTGGTATAACTACACTCTCATACATTTCCCTCTTTGCTGCCATGGACAAAGTTCTTTGTCTCCACAGACTCTTAAGTGCACCACTCATCATTTTTCCCCTCATCAATTCTACAATTCACCTCAACCTTCAAAGACCCTGACATGTTCACTTCTAAATATCTGAATACATTCACCTCCCCCATACTCTCTCCCTCCAATCTGATATCCAATCTTTCATTGCCTAATTTTTTTGTTATCCTCATCACCTTACTCTTTCCTATATTCACTTTTAATTTTCTTCTTTTACATACCCTACCAAATTCATCACCCAACCTCTGTAACTTCTCTTCAGAATCTCCCAAAAGCACAGTGTCATCAGCAAAGAGCAACTGTGACAACTCCCACTTTACATTAAATTCTTCATTTTTTTAGCTCCACACCTCTTGCCAACACCCAAACATTCACTTCTCTTACAACCCCAGCTATACATATACTAAACAACCATGGTGACATCACACATCCTTGTCTAAGGCCTACTTATACTGGGAAATATCTCCCTCTCTCCTACATACATTAACTTGAGCCTCATTACCCCCTTAAAAACTCTTTCACTGCTTTCAGTAACCTACCTCCTATTCCATACATTTGTAACATCTGCCAATGATAAGAGTTGCCATCATTATTGGTGCCATAACCCTTTTTTTCTTACTGTCATGGGACGGTAAGTCTTGGCTTTGAAGATTTGAAGCGAATCGGATCTAGTATTCACAAGTTATAACTTTTCTGATAAAAATTTGAAAATCAGACTTGAGTCCTGAAGGTGGGAAGTACAATGCCTGCACTTCTTAACCTTTCATTGGCCGTGCCATAGTACTATGGGTTTGAGGTCAGTGTTGGTGCTGTAGTACTATGCCATGAGCTCAGTTCACTCAGATAAGCTGTGAGTAGTAAATTTGGGCCTAGATACGAGAGAACGGGTCTATGTGGTAAGTATTTTTTTTTTTTTTTATGAACACACTGGCCGATTCCCACCAAGGCAGGGTGGCTCAAAAAAGAAAAACTTTCACCATCATTCACTCCATCACTGTCTTGCCAGAAGGGTGCTTTACACTACAGTTTTTAAGCTGCAACATTAACACCCCTCCTTCAGAGTGCACGCACTGTACTTCCCATCTCCAGGACTCAAGTCCGGCCTGCCGGTTTCCCTGAATCTTTTCATAAATGTTACTTTGCTCACACTCCAACAGCACGTCAAGTATTAAAAACCATTTGTCTCCATTCACTCCTATCAAACACGCTCACGCATGCCTGCTGGAAGTCCAAGCCCCTTGCACACAAAACCTCCTTTACCCCCTCCCTCCAACCTTTCCTAGGCTGACCCCTACCCCGCCTTCCTTCCACTACAGACTGATACACTCTTGAAGTCATTCTGTTTCACTCCATTCTCTCTACAAGTCCATATAAAAAAAAAATCCTGCAGCATGCAGAGCATAATGAGAGAAGAAAAAAGTGTTTTTGGCAAAAACACCAAATTTGCAGTGTATTTTCATATGGTTTTTATGGCTGTATTCTTGGTTTCTTGGTCTCACTTGATAGAATGGAAGATATATTACAGAAATAGAGAAGATTTTTATGGGTTTCAGGACTGAAAATAGTTTGAAATTGAGCTCACACTAGTGGAAATGTTCAATTTTTGCTGATATAGGTGGGCTAGTGCAAAGATGAGTAGTGGGGGGGTTGAAGAGGGTTGGAATAGTTTTAAAAATGCAGTATTAGAATGTGGGGCAGAAGTTTGTGGTTATAGGAGGGTGGGGGCAGGAGGAAAGAGGAGTGATTGGTGGAATGATGAAGTAAAGGGTGTGATAAAAGAGAAAAAGGTAGCTTATGAGAGGTTTTTACAAAGCAGAAGTGTTATAAGAAGAGCAGAGTATATGGAGAGTAAAAGAAAGGTAAAGAGAGTGGTGAGAGAGTGCAAAAGGAGAGCAGATGATAGAGTGGGAGAGGCACTGTCAAGAAATTTTAATGAAAATAAGAAAAAATTTTGGAGTGAGTTAAACAAGTTAAGAAAGCCTAGGGAAAATATGGATTTGTCAGTTAAAAACAGAGTAGGGGAGTTAGTAGATGGGGAGATGGAGGTATTGGGTAGATGGCGAGAATATTTTGAGGAACTTTTAAATGTTAAGGAAGAAACAGAGGCAGTAATTTCATGCACTGGTCAGGGAGGTATACCATCTTTTAGGAGTGAAGAAGAGCAGAATGTAAGTGTGGGGGAGGTACGTGAGGCATTACGTAAAATGAAAGGGGGTAAAGCAGCTGGAACTGATGGGATCATGACAGAAATGTTAAAAGCAGGGGGGGATATAGTGTTGGAGTGGTTGGTACTTTTGTTTAATAAATGTATGAAAGAGGGGAAGGTACCTAGGGATTGGCAGAGAGCATGTATAGTCCCTTTATATAAAGGGAAAGGGGACAAAAGAGACTGTAAAAATTATAGAGGAATAAGCTTACTGAGTATACCAGGAAAAGTGTACGGTAGGGTTATAATTGAAAGAATTAGAGGTAAGACAGAATGTAGGATTGCGGATGAGCAAGGAGGTTTTAGAGTGGGTAGGGGATGTGTAGATCAGGTGTTTACATTGAAGCATATATGTGAACAGTATTTAGATAAAGATAGGGAAGTTTTTATTGCATTTATGGATTTAGAAAAGGCATATGATAGAGTGGATAGAGGAGCAATGTGGCAGATGTTGCAAGTATATGGAATAGGTGGTAAGTTATTAAATGCTGTAAAGAGTTTTTATGAGGATAGTGAGGCTCAGGTTAGGGTGTGTAGAAGAGAGGGAGACTACTTCCCGGTAAAAGTAGGTCTTAGACAGGGATGTGTAATGTCACCATGGTTGTTTAATATATTTATAGATGGGGTTGTAAAGGAAGTAAATGCTAGGGTGTTTGGGAGAGGGGTGGGATTAAATTATGGGGAATCAAATTCAAAATGGGAATTGACACAGTTACTTTTTGCTGATGATACTGTGCTTATGGGAGATTCTAAAGAAAAATTGCAAAGGTTAGTGGATGAGTTTGGGAATGTGTGTAAAGGTAGAAAGTTGAAAGTGAACATAGAAAAGAGTAAGGTGATGAGGGTGTCAAATGATTTAGATAAAGAAAAATTGGATATCAAATTGGGGAGGAGGAGTATGGAAGAAGTGAATGTTTTCAGATACTTGGGAGTTGACGTGTCGGCGGATGGATTTATGAAGGATGAGGTTAATCATAGAATTGATGAGGGAAAAAAGGTGAGTGGTGCGTTGAGGTATATGTGGAGTCAAAAAACGTTATCTATGGAGGCAAAGAAGGGAATGTATGAAAGTATAGTAGTACCAACACTCTTATATGGGTGTGAAGCTTGGGTGGTAAATGCAGCAGCGAGGAGACGGTTGGAGGCAGCGGAGATGTCCTGTTTAAGGGCAATGTGTGGTGTAAATATTATGCAGAAAATTCGGAGTGTGGAAATTAGGAGAAGGTGTGGAGTTAATAAAAGTATTAGTCAGAGGGCAGAAGAGGGGTTGTTGAGGTGGTTTGGTCATTTAGAGAGAATGGATCACAGTAGAATGACATGGAAAGCATATAAATCTATAGGGGAAGGAAGGCGGGGTAGGGGTCGTCCTCGAAAGGGTTGGAGAGAGGGGGTAAAGGAGGTTTTGTGGGTAAGGGGCTTGGACTTCCAGCAAGCGTGCGTGAGCGTGTTAGATAGGAGTGAATGGAGACGAATGGTACTTGGGACCTGACGATCTGTTGGAGTGTGAGCAGGGTAATATTTAGTGAAGGGATTCAGGGAAACCGGTTATTTTCATATAGTCGGACTTGAGTCCTGGAAATGGGAAGTACAATGCCTGCACTTTAAAGGAGGGGTTTGGGATATTGGCAGTTTGGAGGGATATGTTGTGTATCTTTATATGTTTATGCTTCTAGACTGTTGTATTCTGAGCACCTCTGCAAAAACAGTGATAATGTGCGAGTGTGGTGAAAGTGTTGAATGATGATGAAAGTATTTTCTTTTTGGGGATTTTCTTTCTTTTTTGGGTCACCCTGCCTCGGTGGGAGACGGCCGACTTGTTGAAAAAAAAAAAAAAAAAAAAAATTCAAGAGTTAATGAATCACGTCACTCATCCAATATATGTACAACTGGTAGGTTTAATGTGCCTTAACGAATGCACGGACATTATTTACACAATTATTACAACAGTAAATTTTCTGTTTTGTGTGTGAATGAAAATTCTTTGTATGAACAAAATATCAAAATGTTATTCATGTGTAAAGCCTGAGAACAGAGGAAATGCTATTTTAGTGCCAGGAATGTTTGTACTGTTTATTCTGGACCCTATTTTGAAACAGGAATATTTTGAAATTTATTTGAAATTAGCCAAATTACCAATTTCTGATCACTTCATTGGGTAGTTGAAATAGTTGACTGGGTGGTTTACTGTTCTTAGTTAATAAAATAGAAGACATACTAGCAAAATAGCTAAGAATTTGGTTTACTGGAATAATGTAATTGGCCTAAAATAGGACTCAAAGTGGGCAAAATTGCCGATGCATAAATATCGGACACAGCAAAATTTGCAAAAGCATAATTTCGTCAATTTTCCACTAAATTTCGTACTTTTTGTTTTATTACCTGCAGAAAGAGATTCTCTGTCATTTCATAAGAAAAACATGACAAAATTTTTTTTGAACATTCTTGGATGCTGTTGACGAGTTTCAGATCTGGGGTCTGGACAATGAAAGGGTTAAAGGAGGGGTTTGGGATATTTGCTGTCTGGAGTGACATCTGAACTATTGTACCTGGGTGCCTCTGCAAAGACTGATTATGTGTTAATGATGTTGAAAGTGCTGAATGACTGTGAAAGTGTTTCTTTTTTGCATCACCCTGCCTTGGTGCAAGACAGAAAACGAATTAAAAAAAAAATTGCGCTAAACTTAAAGACACAAATTTAAAGCCAAACTGAAGAGGAATTATTTTGTTAATCTCAGAGCCCCATCCTAAAATATACCAGTGACCTTGGACATATTAAAAAAAAATAATAGTCATCCTAGAAATTAAGAATTTCATCATAATAAAAGAAAACTAATGAAACTGAGAGGCAGGGAAGGAGGCCTAAAGATAAGTTATGTTTTTATTATCTTGAAGGGAAGTGTAGCTATCTAACCAGTTCCTCTACAAGGGCTCAACCTCTGGAAAACTTTTTTTTTTTTTAACACATTGGCAGTATCCCACTGAGGCAGGGTGACCCGATAAACACTTTCACCATCCTTCACACTGTCTTGCCAGATGTCCCTCCAAACAGCAAATATCCCCAACTCCTTTAGAGTGCAGGCATTGTACTTCCCACCTCCAGGACTCAAGTCTGATTAACTGGTATATCTTCAGTAAACAAATTAACAAATAGCTAGTTACACATTTCTCAATGTCCCTCAAAATAATTTATGACATACCTTGAGCAGTTCTTCTTGCAATTTGTTTTTTTCCCTGAGAGCAGAGTCCCACTCTGTGATAGCTTTGGTACACTGCTGCTTAAAGCAATTCTTCTCACGCACTGCTTCGTTACATTCTCGTAAGATATCGTCATATTGTTTCTTCAGACGTGACACTTCTTCCTATTAACAGAACAAAATATTAAGTTTACATGTAAAGCATTATGAAAAATGACTTAAATGAAATCATAAATGACCAGCATAGCATCCCAAGGAAATCTTAAATAAATTAGAACATCTATTAAACAACGGGTATACAGGCAGGCCCCGCTTTGTAGTGCTTCACTTTAAGGCACTTCGCTAATGCAGCAGTTTTCAATTACACTCATTCTTTATTTATTCAGACTTCCTACAATTAATATATTCACCATTCACTATAAGCAATGGATGAAAATATTTTAAGGTAAGTAATGTGTATATTGTACATGCATTTTTTAGGCCCAGCTCTATTGCTCACTTAATATACGATAGTGAATACATGTTATCAGGTTTTTATATGCATTTGAAAGTGAAAAAGGCTATGATTCACTTTACAGCCATTTTCGCTTTACAACAATAACCCGGAACTTTACCTGCTGTATAAGCTGGGACCTACAGTAGCCTGGAACCTAACCTGCTGTATAAGTGGGGCCCTACAGTAGCCCGGAACTTAACTTGCTGCATAAGCGGGCCCCCCACAGTAGCCCAGAACCTAACCTGCTGTTTAAACGGGGCCCTGCAGTAGCCTGGAACATAACCTGCTGTATAAGCGGAGCCCTACAGAAGCCTGGAACCTAACCAGCTCTATAAGCGGGGCCCTCCTGTGAAGTATATTTATTAAAAATGGGTATAGTTGATTTGTTTATTCTTCTAAGCTCACATACACACACACACGTACTTTTCCCAGAGTTTCCATTATTCTGTTATATTACATAATCATCACTCTCTTTAGTTTCCCGCTGTATAGTCCTTGTGGCTTAGCGCTTCTTTTTTGATTATAATAATAATCTTTAGTTTCTAAATTTGACATAAAAATTAACCAAAATAGTAATTAATATATGAAATTCAATTCAACATTTCAATGCCATGCAATAAGATCACGGTAAACAGGTGATATCACAATATCCAAAATACTCTCAGTGAAAAAATTAGTGAAATTAACATTTTCATGATTTCTCACATTATCAAGTTATAATGTTAATGTGAGACTTCACGAACATGCTTGGTATCTGATTATTTTTTTCACCGTGGTTATTCTGCATTTCAACATCATATATATTGTAGTACTTTTTACAAGCAGTCCTTTCTCTGTTAAATATACATCACTAGAGGTAAAACTTCTTTTTAGTGATATTCAATTTGAGTTATTTTAAACACCTATACCTTCCATCCTTTGAATTCCTTATACAAAAGCAATAGTTTTTAAAACATCTTACAACAAATATTATAATTAACAGTTATCTTACAGTAATAACTAACAGCTATAATAATCTTATAGGAAGTACTATAACTTACAATTAATCCAAATACTTACAGGAGTACTATTACTCTGTGCTTCTATTAAGCAATTATATACATAAAGCTATTGTACATAGTACATGTTGCATTTGCATGGTATATGCATATTTCATGTTTAAAATTTTCACTCTTAATAATTACTGCATATTGCAATGAGTTTATATGATATTTTCATGAGTGACAAATGAGTTATGTTACTTCAAGTAATGTTATAAACAATAATTCCTGAAGGAAACATAAATTATTATTAATGCAATACAGTCAAGAAAAATAATGATTTTTTTTAAATTTATGCATCCAATGAGATTTTTAAAGCAATGTTATGTAGTTAAACAGTCAAAATATCTTTAAACCACAGTACAGGTGAAGTTAGAACCTATGGCAAGCAAGTTGTAAAACTCCAGGTTAATGCATAAGCTATTAGGCTGGAACACTGGCCTGGAGTTTCACGACTCACTTGCCATGGGTTCTAACCCCGCCCGTACTGTGGTTTGTTTGCAATTGTATTTTACAGTTTTGTGAATCAAAACATCTAGATTTTAAAGAAAAAGCGGGAAATTAACAAACCTGTGTAAGTTCCAATTTAGAGATGTTGTTGGAATGTGAGGCAACTAACTCGGAGTAACTTTTTCTAATTGAATCATACTCATCTTTGATAGCTTCATACTTGCGCATAGTGGTCATGTATAGCTGGTTGATGGCCTCTCCCGAGCCTTCCTGTGTAATGGCCTCCTGCATGGGCGCGACCGGCCACAACCATACTCATGTTAGTCACACTATTTTATTATTAATATATAACCCAGTAATTACTAAACTTAAAAGCCAAAAGTAATTCAGAGGCTACCATTTAGAAACATTTCAGAAAACTTAAAGCTGACTTATACTACAGTATTTTTTCTGCTACTATACACTATGAGATCAATCCTATAGTGTACTGCTAGAATAATAGTATAATAATTTATCCTTAAAAGGAATATTAAAAATTGAAGGATTATACAACTCCCTTAAATCAATAATAAAGAGTGGCCCCTGATTATTAGCTCAAAATCAATAAAGTTGAAAATTAATGAACCCCCCACATAAAAATATAAAAAGCTTTACTTAACAGACTTTAAGTACTTTATTAATTAATCTACCAAAAAATGACTATTTATTTTTTTATTTATTTTTATTTGTTTAGTGACAGTACTAGTAACTGTTCTAATAAAAAAAATACAAAGACTTCACTCTAAACTCTTTACGGTGCCTGCTGTATAAACATACATAATTATTCATGGCAAAAAATTGCACATATACATGCTAAAATTTGTGAATGTTTAAGAATGATGTAAATGTGTATTACTGTAGTAAATCAGCGTAAGAGCAGCAATAATGGAGAGAACGGGAAAAGTTTTGAGGTTTTCCTAATACTTTATTACATCACATACCAGTGCAGTACTATCAATTATTTATAAAATAGTACAATAAAAAATAATTAAGCTATGGTTCCTTTTCAGGTATATTGCATAACATGAGAAATGTACATAAACAAGGAGCCTCACCCAGCCCATTAGACATATTCTTGTTGGTACTGCAACCTTTATTTATAATTTGGTTAAATTACTAATGTAGTATCCATTGTACAGTCATGAACTTTAAATGAATATTTTTTTTTTTTTTCAACAAGTCGGCAGTCTCCCACCGAGGCAGGGTGACCCAAAAAAAGAAAGAAAATCCCCAAAAAGAAAATACTTTCATCATCATTCAACACTTTCACCACACTCACACATTATCACTGTTTTTGCAGAGGTGCTCAGAATACAACAGTTTAGAAGCATATACGTATAAAGATACACAACATATCCCTCCAAACTGCCAATATCCCAAACCCCTCCTTTAAAGTGCAGGCATTGTACTTCCCATTTCCAGGACTCAAGTCCGACTATATGAAAATAACCGGTTTCCCTGAATCCCTTCACTAAATATTACCCTGCTCACACTCCAACAGCTCGTCAGGTCCCAATACCATTTGTCTCCATTCACTCCTATCTAACATGCTTATGCACGCTTGCTGGAAGTCCAAGCCCCTCGCCCACAAAACCTCCTTTACCGCCTCCCTCCAACCTTTTCGAGGACGACCCATACCCCGCCTTCCTTCCCCTACAGATTTATACGCTTTCCATGTCATTCTACTTTGATCCATTCTCTCTAAATGACCAAACCACCTCAATAACCCCCGTGACTAATACTTTTAGTAACTCCACACCTTCTCCTAATTTCCACACTCCGAATTTTCTGCATAATATTTACACCACACATTGCCCTTAGACAGGACATCTCCACTGCCTCCAACCGCCTCCTCGCTGCAGCATTTACAACCCAAGCTTCACACCCATATAAGAGTGTTGGTACCACTATACTTTCATACATTCCCTTCTTTGCCTTCATAGATAATGTTCTTTGTCTCCACATATACCTCAACACACCACTCACCTTTTTTCCCTCATCAATTCTATGATTAACCTCATCCTTCATAAATCCGTCCGCTGATACGTCAACTCCCAAATATCTGAAAACATTCACTTCTTCTATACTCCTCCTCCCCAATTTGATATCTAATTTTTCTTTATCTAAATCATTTGATACCCTCATCACCTTACTCTTTTCTATGTTCACTTTCAACTTTCTACCTTTACACACATTCCCAAACTCATCCACTAACCTCTGCAATTTTACTTTAGAATCTCCCATAAGCACAGTATCATCAGCAAAAAGCAACTGTGTCAATTCCCATTTTGTATTTAATTCCCCATAATTTAATCCCACCCCTCTCCCGAACACCCTAGCATTTACTTCTTTTACAACCCCATCTATAAATATATTAAACAACCATGGTGACATTACACATCCCTGTCTATGATTATGATTACTTAATGTTATTTTGTATGGGTTTGTACAATAATTATTTAAAAATTTATAAAACAAATTATATTATCTGAATAATATTTTCAGAATATCCTGACAGTGGTGAAAGTTTTTGCCACTGAAATATTTGTGTAATGAAGATTTAAGAAACCTCTTTTCCTTTTCTGTTCTTTCCAATAAATGTATACATGTGTATAACAATACTGCGACCAGCTGAGATTCGAACCCGGAACATTTAGTCAGGCTCCTGGGAACCAAACTAACTTCCTGATGCCTTAGACCACTAGACCACCAGGCTGGTAGCATAGTGGTCCAGCATGCAGGTAGCATGGTGGTCCAGTGGGCTAAGGCACTGGGAAGTTAATTTGGTTCCTAGGAACCAGGTTAAATGTTCTGGGTTCAATTCCCGGCTGGTTGCAGTATTGTTATATCTTTAAAACCACTTTGTTCTGTTGATGCATTAGCATGTTTAAGTGTGAACATGCTTGCTTGTAAGCTTGTTATATAGAATATGAGTATGTCAATACATGCACCTATTTGCATGCTTGCATGTATTGGTATGAATGTCTGTCAGCTTATGTTCTTATGTATGTGTATTATTAATGTTTTTTTTTTTGGTATGTGTTTTTGTTTGTGTTTTTGTGTATTTTTTGTGTATGTCAAAGAATAATTATATGTATGCTGTACATGTATATATATTTGTGATTGCACATGCTCAGTTGTACCAGTACACATGAACATGTGTGCGTATCAGTATATGCAGTGTTAAAGTCCTTAATCATAATTTCCATAAAACAAACACAGATGCCAGATAAAAGTGAATATGCATGAAAAAACAATACACAGTACATGTACAATAAGATACACCTAGAGCACAAAAAGCCTACTAGTAAACAGCTAGGCCAGCCTAACAAAAGATGCACAACTTACTATCACCGTCTCCTAAGTGTGGCATCAAAGAAAGACACCTCTATTACAAGTAAATCAATAACATGAAGACTAGCACAAAGCTCAAAACTACAGAGTCATTTATACACTGCTAGTACTTTGTCAATTTTTGTATCCATTAAGAAAAATATTATTTAAAATTACTATAGTTTGAGAGTTTGTTTACAATATAACTTCAATTCCTTTATTTTTATACTTATTGTAGCTAAAAAATCAAATATGGCAAAAAACGTTTTACACCATTAATATATTAAACAATATACAAGCACCTGTAGTGATTACTGGTTGATATGAGATACTAAAAACAACAGCTACTAATCTGCTGTACAAAAAAAATATGCCATGACAAATATATACTGCAATATTGTACAGCATTTCAAAATTTGAAAGTGAAATCAATGAAAGTAATTACTTTAAAATTGAAAATATGCTTTGTAAGAGTTATAAAAATCCCTAAAACTCCAGAGAAATATAATGATCTGAAATCAACCTTACCCCATTCCAAGACTAAACTGAAATATATCTGTCTTAAACAATAACAAAATGAAGTTAAAGTGATAATGGTGTCCCTTTATTTGTCAGTCCTTCCTGCACACTCATGGAAAAACTCTCTTCACTAACCATGAACGGTAACTTATGAGCTCCGGTCTTTCCACGGGTAGCAAGGAAAGGATGTAGATTTTTTCTGGTTATTATTAGTCAGCTGGTTAATATCTTAACTGATATACAATACAGTATATTATGGATTAGGTTGTATGTTTGCTTCATGCCTAAATGTGCAAAGTTGATAATCACACATCATTCTTAAGAAAAATATTAGAACAAAATATGAAGCTCCAACACAATCAGGCTGGAATAATGATTTATAATGAAAATTACTTTATAGAGCTCCATAACCTAGGACAATGTTAACAAAATTAGTTGGCAATTTATTTCTGAGATCCTTAGGGAACTATCAACTCCTTCCGTAAGACTGAATCACTACATAGCACTTATATTATACCTTACAAAGCCATAGGTTGCTGAAGAGTGAAACCATGCAAAAGCAAAATTTCATTAAAATTATGTCTTGAATTTCAAATAATTATATAAAAACAGGAAAAAATAATCTTCTCTTTCAGCATACTGACTTTTTTTTTTAATGCTATTTTCAGAATGTTGTTTTTATTAAGCGATTTCCACTTTTTCAACAGAATTTTGTTTGTGTCTTTTCTGTTTGCATAAGAGGTAATTAACTGCCAATAAATATGAATGATAAAATCAAAAATACTCAAATACATAATGACCAAGAACCTCAATTCTGAGAATATGAAAAGAAAGTGGCCCTAAATTCCTATTTCAATAAATCAAATAAAGTAAATTACTTATCACAACCATAATTTTACAACACTGAAGTATATTAGGTCATAGTGTCTTTTATATCTACTTTATTAATCTATTGATCTGTAAGTTACTCTTTAAATGATTTCTTATACCATACATGGTCCCTTGGTACATATCATATGGTATATTTTTGATAAAAATTGATCTTTTTCTCTTTTTGAAAGTTGGTTAAGCAGACAGAGTTCATTTTTACATAAAAAAAAAAATCAATGATTTGTTTTAATATAGGTCTTGTGGATTATGTGTGGTGTTTTTGTGATTTTGGGGGAAAACTAATCAATCAACATGATTTGTTGTTATGCTTTGATAATCATAATATCACAAACAGAAAGGTAGAACACAGTAATGATTTCCAAGAAAAGGTAGCAAGTTCTGCAACACCTGGAAACTTTACAACAGAGTAAATACTGAAGATGGGACATCATGAGCTCAGCTTCACTTCTTTAGCTACAAGTAGGTAATCACAGGCTCACCCAGCACCTTTCACAGAAATACCAGTAGTCATTATACCCACAGAATTCTCACCAGTATATCCACAACCAGTAGACGGACAACATCCATAGTATGTTTCCTCTGTTCAGCAAAAGTCCCCAAGTCAAAAATCATTGCATGTTGTATGCTTCCCCCTTCCATCTACTCTGGTAACCTCTGTTATTCTCTTATAACAAGAGTATGTGAATCCCTGAAAACTAATCATATTTATGCACCACCACACCACTAACACATTAATTATTGTACAATCATAGTGCGAACTCTCACATGTACTCACAGCTCAACTTGATACCCTTCACTGCTACCACCACAACATACTAACCTAAAACACCACCACACCCCTAACTTAAACTTTTCCCAAGCATCATCAATCCCACAATCCCAAAGTTAGACACATGATAGCTAGCCAAGAATGTCAGCAAAACTAATGTATACTGTACACAGATGGGATTACTGATAAAACCCTTTAATTTAATGAAAGAGTATAAACAAAAACCCCACTCCATATCACAATTACAGAAACCAAGTAACTAGCATGATTACAAATGCTATCTTTTCCAAGGGATTCTATATAAGGAGGTAAAAAGGAGTAATTCTGATTAAAAGTAGGTCAGATCTGAGAAATATTAATTACAGGTTGCAATGAGTTCTTAGATTACACAGATGATTCAATTTTTACAGAAGGTCCTGAGTATTCATTGCTGTCAACAACGTGTCACTAAATAATTCATAAATTAGAAATAAAACTTGGATGACATTTCAGTCTGTCCTGGACCAATATCGAATCGCAAATAAGAAACAGGAAGAAGACCAGCAATTACAGGTCAAATCACGTGTGTTATGAAGAATAATGAAACGAACAAGGTACTGGGAGAGGCAAATATCTACAGAAACAAATCTGGGGCTAAGGTTCATATTTGGGAGGCTGTAGCAGAGGATCAATTTAGCAAGACAATCTGAAGGCTCCAAGAGGGTCAGGTAATTTTGAAAGAAAATCAGCTGATAGGATGACTACACTCAAAAAAAAAAAAGTTAATATTGGCAAGACGAATTCATATGTATTGTTTAAGTCTGTCAGAGAGGGAGCAGCTAGTTGCACCAATGGATTGGAAATAGCAAGAGGAGCAGGATACAGAGTATACACCTGAGGTATCAATTGAAGGAGTAGCAGTAAGTGAACCAGATTGTGGCATGGTAGTTTAATTCTTGGAAATATACATTTTTTTTATTAACCCTTTGATTGTTTCGGTCGTACATATACGTCTTACGAGCCAATGTGTTTGACGTATATATACTCAAAAATTCTAGCAGCTTCAAATCAATCAGGAGAAAGCTGGTAGGCCCACATGTGAGAGAATGGGTCTGTGTGGTCAGTGTGCACCATATAAAAAAAATCCTGCAGCACGCAGTGCATAATGAGAAAAAAACTCTGACCATGTTTTTGGATTAAAACGCCGACTTTGTGGTGTATTTTCATATAGTATTTATGGTTGCATTCTCATTTTCTTGGTCTCATTTGATAGAATGGAAAATATATTATAGGAATAGAGGTGATTTTGATTGGTTTTACTATGAAAAGGACCTTGAAATGGAGATCAAACTAGGGGAAATGTTTGATTTTTGCCGAAGTTCAAGAGTAAACAAATGATGTCATTGTCCAATAAATGTCCAACTAGCATTCTAATATGCAGTCATGAATGGGTTGACATTATTTATACAATTACAGTGGAACCTCAAATATCGAACTTTCTTCGGTCCAGAAGGCTATTCGAGTGCCTTTACCGAATGAATTTATTCCCATCAGGAATAATGTAAATTAGATTAGTCCATTTCAGACCCTCAAAAATACACTTATAAAAGCACTTACAAAAATACACTTACATAATTGGTCGTGTTGGGAGCAGTTCGATTTTTGAGGTTCCACTGTATTACAATATTGCAGTAGTCTGCATAACAGTAGATCTTCTATTTTTTGTTTGAATAAAAATTCAAAATAGAAAGCAAGAGTAATATCAGAGGAGCCTGGAGATGTGACTGATGAACAGAGAAAATGTTATTTTAGAGCTAGGAATGTCTGCATTGTTCATTCTGGACCCTATTTTGAAACTGGCATATTTTTTAATTTGCGTGAAATTGGCCAAATTGCAAATTTCTGACCACATTATTGGGTAGTTGATATCAGTAAATGGGCATTTTCTTGTACTCAATTGGCAGAACAAATGGAGTTCTAAAGAAATAGCTATGAATTTGGTCGACTGGAACAATGGAATTAGCTGAAAATAGGGCTCAAAGTGGGCGAAATCGCCGATTTGTAAATATCGCTGAGGTCACTAACTTTACGAGCGTAATTCCGTAAGTTTTCCATTAAATTTCGTTATTTTGGTGTCATTACCATCGGGAAAAGATTCTCTATCATTTCATAAGAAAGAATTTTTTTTTTTTTTTTTTTTTCAAAAATTTTTCGACACCAGGAGACACCTCAGGATTTGGGGTTGCGACAGTCAAAGGGTTAACAGTCTTTTCAAGCATTAACAAGAAAATTGAAAAATTACTCTAATCTTTTATAATGATTGAATAATAATTTTCCCATTATCTTTTGTAGTCTATTGAAAAAGGTAATTTAAATGGGAGTGTTCTCTTATAACATTACAGTAATAATTTTTGTAAGTTAAAAAAGCAGTTGCTTATACATTTTTGGATCAAATATTATGTTGTAATATAAAAGTCCTGTAGCTCAAAAGCTAGCTTTTGCTCTTATAGTTTTTGATTAATTAATTTCATTTGTCTAAAGAATGGTATTACTGCATATCACTAACTTTGAAAGTGTTTATTAAACTATAACTGGCTATTAATATGATATACAGAACAAAAAGGCACAATACCGTGACTGAACCTATACACAAATAACCCGCACATAGGAGAGAGAAGCTCATGACAACATTTTGGTCCCACTTGGACCATTCACAAAGTCGCACAGTGTAAAAGGTCCAAATTGGACTGAGATGTCGTCGTAAGCTTCTCTCTCCTATGTGCGGGTTATCTATGCATTATATACAGGTCACCTTTCCATTAATTAGACAAATTTCAATGTAATTTCACGTGCACTGCAAGCTCTGTGGATAAATGACTCTTGGAATACAGTGGCAAAGCAAACTACTCAAGTGCACACAACTCTAACCTGACTAACAAACACTTATTACTGGTGCACCAACTTAGCTCATCTTTCTCCAGGCATTACCTGTTAATTATTTTTGTGGACTTACTCTAAGAGTTTATTTATGAACAAATACTTAACTTAAAAGAATATAAAGTACTTTTAATACAGAATAATGAACCTTGCATCTAGATGAGTGGCCTAATTTTCTGTATCTACATCCTAAAAAAAACTAATACTCGAATCTACAATGAGAAAAAAGTCCATTAATGAAGAACCACAAATACAGAATCATCCAATTTTCTAGCTAGAGCTTAAACATGAACACAATATAATATAAATGTAAACATTTACTCAGAAAAAATCACTATCTAAAGAAGTAAGAATGTATGGTAATGCTCATATATTACATATAATTCATTCTCACAACATGCTTACCATGCTTTGATTTCATGCCAAATAATCACTGCATAATATGTCAGAAAGCCTGCTTAGTAAACGTATCACTAAGCATGGGTTCTACAATTTATGACTGATTTATAACGCACTTAGTATCAATGCATTCACTGTACAAAAGGTTTCATGACCTGTAGCAAATAAAATGCTGAGCATAGGATTTATGGTCAAGGACCAAGAATCCCTTGCTCTGTGCCGTACTGTCAGAACCCAGAGTACTTTGTTAGCAGTAGATCATGCAAGTGTCATCCACTAAGGGGGTAAGACCCACCTGTCTTTTGAGCGGGAATCTAACCTTCTGAGGGCAGGGGAGAGAGAGGGGGAAAGGTTAGGACTGGGTCTGTTAAGCAAAAGTGGTAAGGATATTTTCAACTATGATGGCAGCAGGCATCTTTTGGTGCATCTCATCTGACATGAAATCAACTTAAAAATGATTTTAGGTCACTGATGAATGCACCAGATGGGATTTTACATTATGACAAAAAAGCGATAATACAAATAGGAACATTTTATGATTACTTCTTCCCAGCTTAAGCTTCTGATGCCTTCCTAGTTTAGGGGGCAGGACACCAACTGTTCCACGTTGAAACATAAAGGGTTATTGGCAAACTACATTTATCTTCTACAATATATGAGAAGGGAACTAGCATATTTAAAACCTTGAAGATCACATTTTTTCATCAATGTTGACAAATATCTAAAAATTGAATGGCAACAGTCATGCACACTTACTGAAGGTTATTGACAGTAAACATACTGCTTGATCACACTGTTTCATCATGAGCTACTCCCATCAATGCCTCTTTAAATTACCATCTTAATTCTTGACATTCAAGGACATTGTTAATTGCCCTATAAATAAGAATCAGTTAAACCAAGCATTTGAATAGAAATCCAACCATTGATTTATACCACAAAATAAAATGTACTGGATGGGAGAGGACGGTTTGTATTATTTTGCTGGTGTCACAGTTGTCTGTAGATTTTAACATCAATTACATTTACATTGCTTTCTGGTGAAATTTAGTGGGATTGTTTATATTTTCACAATGGTTTTAAGTGCAGCTTTAAATTCACCCATCAGTTATTAGTTAATATACATACATACATATACATACATTTTTTCTTATTACATCAACTGTTTCCCACCAAGATATGGGGACCTAAAGAAGGAACCCTATCCACCAGTATTCATTCAGTAACCATCTTGCCAGACACACATGGACATCACAATTAGAATGACCCTCAAAAGTGCAACAGCCCATCAAACCTTCAGAATGCAAGCACTGTTCTTTCCACCTCCAGAACTCAAATCTGTTTAACTAGTTTCCTTCAATTCTTTCATGAATGTTAATGAGCTGACATTCCACAGCATATCAAATTCTACAGACCACTTGTCTTCATTCAGTCCCATGTAACACCCCCATACATGCCTGTTGGATGCCCAAGTCTTTATCACTCAAAACCTTCACACCCTCTTCTTCAATCCTTTCTAGAACTTTTTTTTTTAACTTCAACAGATGCCTCTCCACAGTACAGTGACCCCAAAGAAAGAAAAACACGTTCATCATCATTCATTTAATCACTGTCTTGCCTGAGACATGTACAGCATACATAACACATATATATGCACACATCATGCAGGGACTTTTATACAACACATACACCTGAAAAAGTATATTAAGAAACTGGAAAAGGTGCATAAGTATGAAGAGAGGTTAATGGATCTGAATGTAATGACATTAGAAGACAGAAAAAACAAGGGAGATGTAATAAGAACATACAAAATTCTCAGGGAAGTTGATAGGGCAGATAGGGACAGGATGTTTGAGAGATGAGAAAGGTAAACTCAGGGACGTGGCTGGAAGTTAAAGACATAGATGAGACACTGGAATATGGTCAGGAAATGAAGTGATCTTAGTGAGGAAGTGGTGGAGGCAGGCTCCACACATAGCTGAAAAGAAGGTACGATAGGGGTGCACAGGGCTGCGAGGCAGTAAATCTGAAGAATTGAAAGTTAAGGGGAACCAGGAGCTGAGACTTGACCCTACAACCACAAACAGCCGAGTACACACACATGCAAACACACACACGCAAACATAAAGAATAAAACACCCACTCTTTTTGCCTTATTTGTTTATATTAGTATAACATTAAAAAAATACTTGGGAAAATATAATTTTTTATTTTGATACCAAGTGGCAGTTAGATAGCATTTCAATGATATTACAGTATATTCTACCAGAGAAAAGGAATATTACTTAAAATGACAAAAAACAAAGACCCTCCTCTCACATTCACTTAAACCACCACCATCCCAGAAATATTGCAAAGCTAAAGTGGATACTGAAATAAGTGAAACACATACAACAAACTGCATTAATTTCCATATAAATTCAACCACAACTTTTTGTTATACACTTGTTATTTGTTAACATGAATTGGCAGGACAGAGCAGAGAATAAGCTTGATGAGTAAGGGCTACCTACATAGTCTACCAAGTTCAGCTAACAACATTTAACGCTTTTCAAGCCGACAGAAAAGTGTCACAGCTGCAAATGGTGGGGATTTGTGCTTAATTTAGGGAGTGTTTGAAGTTTAATGTGCATTAAATCTTGGCTAATATACAAGAAGAATCACACAAAATACAAGGCACACCTACTGAAGTCCTTTGCAGAGCCTTATGGACTGCAAGTCTTGGAATAAAATTAATCATTTATCATGGGTTTGAAAAAAAATAACTAATGAGAAGCATCATGGAAAACTTGGGAGCGGACTACAATATCATTAGTGTAGCTCTGAAATTATGGGAATCAGAATGTGCAACACGATAGGCAACTTTGTATCTCAGGAGCATGAGAATACTGCAGGCTTAAATGATTGACTATGTGGACAATGGAGCTAGATGACAAAACTGTTAAGACTCAAAGTTGCTGATTTAGTTACATATCTGAGTGCAGCTTGAGCTCACAGGAATTAAAGGTGAGTATACCAAAAAGAATTGCTGTAAAACCAGTCACTTTGCCTGGGTTAGTGATTAGTTTTGTGATGCTCCATCTACGATCGAAAACGCTCGTACTAGTAGGTTGCTGACCTGCTGTTGCCGTCGAAGGTCAGCTATCTCTTTACGATCGTCTTCCATTATTGTTTGCAACGACGTAACTTCACGCTCCAATTTCTGCTTTTCTGCAACAACCTTAGGAAGATGAAAATTACAGTATGATTAAAATAATATAGTAGAGCTGTGAGGTCTGAAGTACTTTTAAAGTAGCTGTGTCTCATTAATATTTTCTTAATGTGTTAATATTGAGATTCAATAAGACATCTCCTCCCCCCAAAAATGATTTTTTGGGTTTGCTTAAACCATTAAACACAGTTTTTAAAGTATTCTACGGATTTTGTTTTATTTTGTACAAGTGCTTGGCTGAATATTCCAAGCATTTCCTTATAAATTATCCAATGGTACTACTATTGAGACCAATAAGGTGTACTGTACCAAAGATTAATCACGTGATGTCTGGAAAAGCCAATGAGGATATATTTCTTTAAATTATATGGCTATTTATTGAAAATAGAATACAATGGGACTATATATACTTCAGCAAATGTTGCTATAATGACACTAATATTAAAATTCCATAAAATAATCTTTACTAAAGGAGTGATGAAGATTATGCTGTAGTGGTGAGAATTTTAAGAGGATGACCACTACATTTTGGCTAAAATTATCGCACTAACAAACCAGCTGCCAATGGTGTGTTCCTAGTTAAATCTGTGTGTGGTAGGAGGGCATGAGGGAAAAGGAAGGAGGAGGAGAGATATTCCATGTCACTTAATCCTTGAATGTACAACACTGGCCAGCCCATTACTGCACCAAGAGAAATACATGTGAATCATTCAAGGTTTCTTATTTTTCCCCCAGTACCTCGTTGCCAGACATATCATGGCGTGCTTTTTAATTGTTTGTGGGAGAGTGAAACTTAACATTTCAGTCCAATCTGGACCATTAACTAGTTAATGGTTCAAGTCAGACTGAAATGTCGTACTAGGTTTCAATATCCTATGTGCGGGTTATCTGTGTATTGTTCCAGTCATGGTATTGTGCCTTTTTGTTCTTTATTTGTTTGTGGTCAGATAAATGTTTTTTTTTTACAGTGTACATATATGACCTAAGCTAACCCAACCTAACCTACCCAACCTATCCTACATTAACCTGATCTAATTTCAAAAAGCAAAATATAATTTGGAGAAAAACAGTAAACATGGAATGGGTGATGCAGAGCTATACAACAATCACTGATGTTTTAAACTGAGAATGAATTATGTTGGTGCGTGTATGGTATTTACACATTAATTCAAAATTATAAAAAAATATAAATTTTACCAGAAGTGCTCTCAAAAACAGTAATACAAGCCTAGAGAAAAGTATCCTAAAGACTAAGTAAGGTATCTCAGTAATTAGTAGTTTATAAGTACTATTAGGATTAGTCTGCCCAAAATGCTCAGTCATGCTAGTAGTGGCTTTCTTTGTACTTAAAAATATTTTATTACATATAAATCACACATTGTATATTATGCAAAGAAATAAAACTGAATTTGAATTAAGTACTATCACTTGCACATACCTCCTCATACTGCATTCTTAACTTCTGCAGAGCTGTATAAGCAGCACGTTCTTGTTTTCTATAGTAATCTACTTCCTTCATTGTATTTTCATACTTTCTGTTAATCTCCATATTTTGCCTGAGGATGTAACTATATATCAGCTTCAATGTATGTATAGTATTTATTTTTTAATTCAAATGGTTTGGATTTTGGCACAAGAAAAAGAGGAAAAAAATCCACCAAGTCTAATTATGAAAAAATACAAGACTAATCAAAAAATGGTTTGCCTCATGTTAGTTACAAATCAAAAGAATAACATACAAATTTAATAACCTCAAATAAAATTAATTTTTCAGAGTGATTCAGTAATAACAACACAATGCTTCTGTTTTATATTATTTCAAATAAATTTGAAAAAATTGCAAATACTTTTTTAAAAACTTCATAAAGGACTACGTAAGTTTAAAAAATCATCTCTGGTTAATGCTAATTTAATGATAAAAAAAAGAATAATCACAGCTTACATATGGATCCTTCAATGATGTGACTAATTTAGTATGACAAGTTAATCTTGTCAATCATATTATGTTGCACATCAGTGTTGTTAGGTCCCAGGTAATGCAGCTCTCTACAGCATGTAAAATTTCATCAGTGGGATATGGGGCTTGGAACTCTACTGGAGAAAGTCATCCTCTCTGCCATGGTCATCAGGTTCAGTTCCTTCAACACATCCTCAAAGGTATATATGATGAGGAGACTGCAAGGACTGAACCTCATGATCTTGGCAGGAAAAGGACCAGGAAAGACTCATTGCAAAGAAAGATGACATCCACAGATGCCAAATCCTAGAATATCTTTACCTTTGATGAGTTCCGAGAGTCTTTCTACTACCGGAGCCCGGCCATGGGCCAGGCTCGTCTGGTGCTAGCCTGGTCACCCAGGCTGTTGCTGCTGGTGGCCTGCAGCCCCACATATCCATCACAGCCTGGTTGATCTGGCACCTGGTGAAGATACTTGTCCAGTTTCCTCTTGAAGACTTCTACACGTGTTCCTGCAGTGCTTCTAGTATCTTCTGGTAAGATGCTGAATGATCTGGGGCCACAGAAATTAATATTCCTTTATTATGCCCACTGCATCCCTGCTTTTCACTGGGTTTATTTTGCACTTCCTCCCACATCTCTCACTCCAGTGTGTTGTTACAGCAGTGTGCAGATTTGGGACCAGATATATAAAGCCGCTTCTCATTTATCGATGGAGTTCCGTGCCTAATACAGCGATGATGAACGAATTTGTCGCTAAATGAGGAGCATACTATAATGGTAGTGGGTTTGTCAACCATCTTTGATATTGCTTTACTGTCACCTTTGCACCATTTATAACATTTTTAGTATATTTTTAAATGTTTATACAGTAGTGTACTGTATATTGTAATGAACAGAATAGAGGAAATCAGCTCTAATATACACTATTTAGGTATGCATACTGGTCAGAGAGCCCGTCGTGAGTCCAAGTCGTCAGTAAACGAGTACGTTGCTAAGTGAGGAGAGGCTGTATTATCATGCATCTCTCTCTCCTCTCTTCCAGTGAGTACATATTTAAAACTTTAAGACATTCCCAGTAATTTAAATGCTTTACTGGCCTTATGCGGGCCATGAACGATCTCTGTATTTGTTCCAGCTCTGATATTTCTCCTGCCCTGAATGGGGCTATCAACACTGAACAATATTCCAAATGAGGGAGCACTAGTGATTTGAAAAATGTCTCCACTGGCATTATTTCCCTTGTTTTGAAGGTTCTCATTACCCACCCCATCATTCTCCTGGCTGTCATGATCTCTGTCTTGTGTTTGTTGAAAGCAAGGCCAGCTGACATAATTATTCTCAACTCTTATACGTGTTCAGTTCTATTTGATGATTCTCTTTGTATACAGTTTTCCTTTTGATTTTTTTATTCTTTGCATACCTAAGGAGTTTGAACTTATCACCATTGAATATCACGTTCTCCACTGCCCACTGGAAAACACTGCTTATATCTTCCTGTAATTTTTCATAGTCTTCTACTGAAGTGACTTTTCATGCTTATTTTAGAGTCATCTGCAAAGGACGATACAAAACTGCTCATCAACATTTTAACCAGACATACAACTTCTACAACACTGCTGATCCTCTTGACAGGAAACTTCTAGATTGGTTTCCCCCACATCGCAATAATTTACATGTATACTATACAGTATAGTAGTCTACCAATGAAATGGAAGCAGTCCAGTGCAACAGATTTTTGTTTGAATGGACACCTTTTTCCTCTTATTAGTCCATTACACTAAGGTATCACTGTACACAATAATGAAGCTGCACTGTAGTAGGCCCACTGGCCAACTTCTCCATCCTATATTTGTCCAACATGTTTTCAAACCTACCAAAGATTTTAGCTTCAATACACCTAACCTGCCTCTTCACCTCATGTCAGGCTCATCCGCCCTCTTCAGGTTTATCTGTTTGTGACTTGATAAAGCCCATTGTGTGGGTGAATCATTATCAATAAAGGCCTGCATTATATATGCTGCATACGTTTCTCAGTGTCTTTTTTTTCCATCGTGTCGGTATTTTATACCATTTTCACTCCAGTTCAGTGTGTAAGAAACTGGGTTGTTTTCTATTAATACTATAGAAGTTGATTGATATACAACATCGAGTCTCTGCCACTCCATACACCATGTTTTGCAATAGCTGGCAGCTATTGTAAAACATGGCCATCTGTTTTTAGCAAAGAAAGAACTTTTTCTGACCTAGAAACCATAGGACAACCCTTTTGAAAACTCAGTGATCTATAATCATTATTGTTCCCTTTACATAGATACTCTGTATAATCAATTAAAATATATAAAAAATATAGTTTCTAAGGATCAACCTGTTTCACTAATGTGGAACTGGTTATAATCATTACTATACTTTTTAAAGGGGTTGAGGGGCAAGCCAGCAGAAGGCCTTGGTCAGATGACCAAAAGCTGCAGCTGCTGGCCATCATATGACTAAGACCTGCATCAGGAAACACTTGTCCTATTTCCTGACCACCATTATACCTACTAATGTGAACTTACTTGAGGAGTCCTTGAACCTCTGCCATGGCTTTCTCACACTGCATCTTAAGACTCTCATAATCTCGGGAGGAGCCTAAGCTTTTATCACTTAGGGACCCACCACCCTGCTTTGTTAAAGTTCCTGAAATAAAAATGAGCAAAAAATCAGAAACCCAATATTTGATAAAATACTCTCTGAAACATCACCTCGGTGTCCGGTACCATTTTCACACAGCAACCTAAATAAATGTGACAATTTACCATTTTTCTGTCATTTGATTACACACTTGTACCTCATCCTTTTAATGCTGAATTATTATTTCTTATGCAGGCAACTGGTGCTCACCTGTTATTAACCATTATAATTATATTCATGGTAAAGTTCTAAATCTGAAAGGTTTATACAATACACTTCCTGAGGAATGGGATGTAATTGGGTTGATGCAAAGTAGAAGGAAGCTCCAATTCCTCAGAATAAAAGCCCTTTGCCAGCATCAATAGTGCTCCCTCCCCTGCCCCACCTCTCAACTAACTTGCAACAAGGGCTGAGGTTAGTAACAAGTGTACAAGAAAATCTAGGGATGACCACACACGCCGGAACTCTCTCCAGGTAAACTCCAGGTAAACACGAGGGGAATAATATTTTATTATTATTTACAACCCCAGTCGTCTCCCACCGAGGTAGGGTGACCCCAAAAAAAGAAGAAATGCTTTCACCATCACTCAATGTCTTGTCAGAGGGACCCTGATACTACAGTTCAAAACTGCTAATATCTCTACCCCTCCTATTGAGCAGGAAATGTGAAGCAATGAGGGGATCAAGAGCCCTTCAACCGTAGGTGGCATATTAAAGAAAAATCAATCTTCAAGAAACAACACACACTTCACTTTTTTATTCAATATGTTTCAAATTTTAAACACCAAGCGACCAACAGAATTAAACATTATTTATTAGGTTAATTTCCAGTGAGTAAATTACATAAATGGGCGAGTCTGGCAGTAGGTATATACTGTAGCCTCTTTAAACAGTTGGAAACTACACACTCATTATGTATGTGAGAATGCTCACTCATTATCATCATTATGATTATTATTACAATTATATTTAGGAGCACTAAGCCCATAGGAGCCGTACAGAACCTGGGAAATGGGAGGTAATTAGATTTGATTCAAGAAAATAGAGAGCAGCTCTATTTCTTGGGTGAAGAGTGGTTGAGAAACATGAAGGCACTGATCTTGAATGGAACAGTAACAGCAGGTGGTGGTGGCAGACCTACCATAATTGGCAGGTTGGTCAGGGTGGTGGACACTGCCCACTAGTCTGCCCAGGGCCTCATCTCGCTCACGGGTTACTTTCTTCAGTTCCTTCTTCATGATATCTCTGTCTGTGGTTACGATCTGTGACAACAAAATGATATATTACACCTCTTCTGTTATCTCTTAGTGGTTCTAGGGTTTATCTCCCCCATAGCCTGGTCTCAGACCAAACCTGCTCTTAGACCAGACCTGGTCTCAGACCAGGCCTGCTCTTAGACCAGGCTTCCTAGGTTAGAAAAAAACTATGTATTACAGGATTAAGAAATATTAAGAAGCACTTAGAAAAATAATGTATTTACTAAATGTAGGCAGACACTTGTAAAATATACAGGCAGGCCCACTTATATAGCAAGTTAGGTTCCAAGTTACTGATGTAAAGCAAAAAATCACTGTAAAGTGAAACATATCCTTTTTTTTCAATTTAAAATGCATATAAATGCCTGATAACATGTTTAACCTCAACAACACCCAGGTAACCTCATCAACACCCAGGTAACCTCAACAACACCCAATTAATTACCCTCAATAATACCCAGATAACCTCAACAACACCCAGGTAACCTCAATAACATCCAGATAACCTCAACAACACCCAGGTAACCTCAACAATACCCAGGTAACCTCAACAGTGGCACAAAATCTTATATTTAACAGTTCACACTGACACTAAACTAGCATAAAAGATTTTCACTGTAAAGAATTCACAAACAAAATTTTATTCACTTCCAAAAAATATTTGCTCCCAGCCACAAGAAAAACTGTGAAACATAATAACGGAACAAGTCGTATTAGATGACTGTCAATGAATAAGCAGAAAAAGGGAAGGGGATTCAAACCATGGTCCTGAATGAGTGACAGCAGTAGTAGAACTCTGGATCTGCTACCATTCAGGATCACAGTTCAAATCTCCATCCATTCTGGTTTATAAAAATGCAATTTTTTGTGTGTGAGGCACCTGAGGGACATGTCTGTTTTGTCACAAACAAAAGTACTGTATAATTTATTACAGAATGAGGCATCTGTGTCTGTCTCTGTCTGTCTGTCTGTCCATCTCTCTCTCTCTGAGATTACCTATGTGCTTCTATGTGCACATAATTACTTCTTTGAATTAGAAGGGATTGCAGAGTTCAGAGGTACTGCACACCTCACATGACTGTGGCTAGCTGGTGCAGAGCTACAGCTCCCAGGCCACAGAATCTTGTAACACAAGTTGTGGGAGGTGTCAGGGCAGGGGAGGCCAGTGGTGGACATGAAACTTTCAGGCCGACACGTGAGGCTAGGACAGCAACTCCAACTCTCTCTCCTCCACCCACCAACACCTTCCCCTCCACCACGCCCCTCCACCATCGTATATAGATGTGAGAGAGTAAATAAGTCACAGGGAGGAGTAGGACTATGTAAGTGACTGACTTTGCCGGATACAACTGTTGAGATCAATAAATAATAGTGGGAGTATAAGGTATTAAAGTGGAAAAAAAGATTGATAATTATCTCTGTATGCCAAACAAACACAAGGAGAGTTGAATGATAGCTCTAGGCCTTTCGTGGTGCAGAAATGAGTAGGAAGTCCAAGCAGATTCGCTCAGTGAAACGACAGGTGTGAAGGACATAATGCCAACAGATATGCTAGAACAAAAATACACAGAAAACACATTCATATTCACCCAAGGTTTCACTCATGAGGTATATAATACCAACCAAAGTATAAATCACACACATGTACAATGTATAACGATACATGTCTCACTCAACAGGAGCAAAATGCATTGCAATAAAAATTCCAAAGCTTTGCATACATGTCTAATTCATAACTTTCACTCAAAGCAGAGCAAAATCTGAAAATTAAGGTTTGCTCTGCTATAAGCAGAGCAAATCTAAACATCACGTAATGGAAAAACAGTAGGTAGGTATAATGTTTGTCAGGAAACACTTGTCGTGTTTTCTGACGTGGGCCTTAGTCATATGATGACCTACAGCTGGAGCTTTTGATCATCTGACCGAGGCCTTCCGCTGGCTTACCGGTCCACCTCTCTAAAAATCTTGGTTATTATTATATTCATTAAGCTCTTAGGAAGAAGAGTAGATAACATGAGAGGCATGTGGATGACATCTGCGGTCTATTCGGTTCTGGGGGTCAGTGCTCCCGCAGCCGCTCCCGGACCAGATCTCTTAATGTAAACAAAGATCACATTGAGCTCTTCACCTGTTTTAACAATGAATTTTTTTTTACACAAATAACCCACAGATAAAAGAGAGAAGCTTACGACGACGTTTCGGTCCGACTTGGACCATTGATAAAGTCAATGGTCCAAGTCGGACTATTTGTGTATCGTTCCAGTCACGGTATTGTGCCTTTTTTGTTATTAATTTTTTTTTATTTAGTCAAACTCTATATTCAAAAATCTCTCTCATAAGGGTTGTTCAATCTCTCATATATACGATTTATCACAGTTTATTGTGTAATACAGTTATTTCTCCCTTTACATTGACATACAAATTATTATTATTATAATCAAAAAGAAGCGCTAAGCCACAAGGGCTATACAGCATTGACATACAAAACCGACACACAGAAAGATGAATAAAAAAAACTGGTGCAACACCTAGGTATTTTTACTGTTGAGTAAAAGAACACATGTTAAACTAATGTGACATTTTATTGTGGCAACGTTTCGCTCTCCAGGAGCTTCGACAAAGCCAAGCAAACACGTCTTGGTGACTGAATTCTGTTTATTTCTCCACTACAAACCATAAGAGCCAAATAGGAAAGAAAAGCTTCATCAGATCATTTGACATTCAACGAAGATCCTCCTCAGTGTGTGTAATTCCCCAGTACTTTCCAGTATATATAAAACATCACCAGCTGTTGGTGATGTTTTATATATACTGGGCCCAGTCTGAGTTCAGGAGGTTTAATCAACTCTGGCAAACTAATAATAACCCATAATAATAATAATAATAATAATAATAATAATAATAATAATAATAATAATAATAATAATAATAATACAAACACTGGCTGGTGGCCAGCAATGTAAGATCACAAACACACAAAAACACTAACTTCATCCTCTTGCAATGCTACTACATAAAGTCCTTTTTTTGGGGGGGGGGGTTAAATGTGGTGTAAAACTTACCTGGGGTGTAATTAACCTGCTACCTGGAGAATTTATCTAAAGATCTGCTGATGGTTATGGAAATTAAATTTTCCAGCTGCCCAGTCCCAGACCAAGCCTCTAATCATCTGAACAAGACCCGTGTACAAGGGATGATGACAATCTTGATTCCGAAAACTATTTTGATTTTGACGAGACCATCATTATTGCTTTCGTAATTATATATGTAAAATAGTAGTGTCAACACATGCAGCAGCGTACCACTTCCTGATCAGCCAGGCTGTGGTGTATATGTTAGACTATGTTGCAGATAGCACCAACAACCTAAATGACGAGGCTATAAACCAGACACAATCTGGGATCAGGGGCAGTGCTCCCCCGTGAATTAACAAGTAGATAGGTAGGAAAAATAATAAAGTATAATTGAAAGTAATCCAGTATATGTGTAAAGTATGCCAGTATACCATGTAAAGTAATCCAGGATATCTGTGTTAAGTAATCCTGTATACTCATGTGTATTAAAGGTTAAGTAAATACTCTGTCACTCAGAGTTTTATTACTGTGGAGGAAACAAAGTCGTCAAGAACTACAATGACTCTCAAATTTATACAGATATGAAAATGTCGATATTTATCAACTGTTCCAGGTGTTTTCCTGTTATCTGCTGTGTATATCTAGAGATGTGTGTATCTACAGCTGTGTGTATCTACAGCTGTGTACATCTACAGCTGTGTGCATCTACAACTGTGTACATCTACAACTGTGTACATCTACAGCTGTGTACATCTACAGCTGTGTACATCTACAGCTGTGTACATCTACAGCTGTGTACATCTACAGCTGTGTACATCTACAGCTGTGTACATCTACAGCTGTGTACATCTACAACTGTGTACATCTACAGCTGTGTACATCTACAGCTGTGTACATCTACAGCTGTGTACATCTACAGCTGTGTACATCTACAGCTGTGTACATCTACAGCTGTGTACAACTGTGTAAACTGTCACCACAAAGTTCTTTTTCCCCACATTAATAATACATCACAACAATATGGTAAACAGACAAAAACGCAGATCTGTGCATACAAGAAAATTTTTGAAGCGTCAAATTTCCCGTAAAGGGACTTGGATGTGTTAACCCCAGCAAGCACCCCCCTACACCACTGCTTCTGGGGTTTGTGAAAGATCGTATTTCCCAGTGGAACAAGTTACACTGAATATGTTAGTCAATACCTGTAGTGAACTGAAGTATCCAGGGTATCAGGGTAACTAGGGATCCCAGGGCAGCTAGTTTTCTGTTCCAGCGGCTCAGTGTGGCTGTTCAAAGGGGTAATGCTTGCTGTATTTTGGGCACACGCCCCAGCTCTGAGGAGCTGGATGAGATTTTCGCCCTATAATCGGTGATACACGCATAACATGTACCGTATATGCCACCTTTATATCAACAATGTATCTCTTAAATATTTTGTACCATATTATGTAATAAAATATTCCTACTGGTAAAAAAAAAAAAAAATATGAAAAGATGGGGTGGTAGGGAAAGTGGAATATTCAAACGGCTTCAAGAAGAAATCCAAATATTCTTCCTTGAAGCCTTTTTATCCACTTTTCCGAGGCTATTGGTCCCACAATTTACACACACACACACACACACACATATATATATATATATATATATATATATATATATATATATATATATATATATATATATATATATATATATATATATATATAATTACAGTATTTCAGTTTTAATTGGTTGACTAAACTAATATCTGAGGCTGTCACCAGTGACAGCCTCATTATTTTTTAATATTAATATATGTTCAATTTGCTGAATCACATTATTATTATTATATTATTATTAGTAGTAGTAGCAGTGGTAATAATAGTAATTATTATTATTATTATTATTAATATTACTACTACTGCTACAATTAACATAATACCTAACTACCCACACCATCACAGTTATCCCGGACCATAATAAGAGCTGCACATTTACTCCCAGGGTCAATAATATTGATAATTCCTAAGAATACTAATAAGCCAATTAGCATCAGTGTTTATGTCTGACGTCACCCTTAATATCAAGAAGTATGTGAAGGGGCAGGAAGTGTGGAGGGGAGAGGGCGTGTAGGAACAGTGTGTGTGTGTGGAGGGGGTAGAGAGGGAAGGAAATGTGTACAGAGAAATGGGATATAGAAAAGGGAAGGGAGGGAGTACGGAAGGAGAGACGGAGGAAGGATAGCGGGGGATTTTTTTTTTTTCGTGGATAGAGGAGCAGGGCAGGAAAACGGTGCTGCATATTTAGCTGATGTAAACACAAGGTGTTCACTCCGTGAGCCAGAATCACCAGAAGGGAGCACACACACACACACACACACACACACACACACACACACACACACACACACACACACACACACACACACAAAGACAGGATGTTCCAGAGATGGGACACAGCAACAAGGGGACACAGTTGGAAGTTGAAGACACAGATGAATCACAGGGATGTTAGGAAGTATTTCTTCAGCCACAGAGTATTCAGGAAGTGGAATAGTTTGGGAAGCGATGTAGTGGAGGCAGGATCCATACATAGCTTTAAGCAGAGGTATGATAAAGCTCACGGTTCAGGGAGAGTGACCTAGTAGCGACCAGTGAAGAGGCGGGGCCAGGAGCTTGGACTCGACCCCTGCAACCTCAACTAGGTGAGTACAACTAGGTGAGCACACACACACCAAGATAATTTGAACAAGCTGCAAATATGACCAACAAGGAGACTACCTGAAGCTAAACCTCGCAAGTGTAAAATAATGAGTTGAAGATTGACGAAGATTGGACGAAGACCTACTTCGACTAGTGGATGGTTCCACTATGACCCCGCCTCCTCCTCCTTCGTCTCACCTGACAACAGTATATAAACCACGTCTACGGCCCTATGCTGTACATTCTACAAGATTGATGGACTGAACACATCGACTCCAGGCTGAGGGACTGATTACCTCAAACTCCTCTTCTCCTTACACGTTCTGCTTTGTATTGGACTGATGAAGCCACCGTGTGGCGAAACGTTTCCTGAATAAAGATTCTCATATGTTGCATAAGTGTCTCAATCTTCAACTTGTCGGTTTTTCAAACCATTTATCACAAAATAATGAGTACAGGTGAGGGAGTGAGAAGACCGGACACGGAATACAACCTTGGAGGGCAGATGCTGCAAGCAACGTGCAAACAGAAAGATCTGGGAGTAAAAATAACAAGAAACAAATCACCAGAGGTGCCTATAATAGCAGAACTTATGTGGTATATACAGCGCAGCTAACCTAAGAACTGGCTTCAGGAACCCGGAGAGAGGTTCATTTATTACATTATATACAATACACTGTATGTCCAGCCTGGAGTATGCAGAGCCAACATGGAACCCGCACCTGATCAACCATATAAAGAAACTAGAAAAGAGCCAAAGATTTGTAACGAGACTGGTGCCAGAACAGAGGTATGGACTACGAGGAAAGAGTTGAGGAGGAACTCAAATTGATAACACTAGAACAAAGGACGACCAAGGAAACATGATCATGACATCTAAAATACTCAGCTGATTACATACAGTGGAGAGAAACGAGTTGTTCGAGATGGGAGGAGAGAGAGCCAAGGGCCCCACGCACACACACGACAAACGAAGAGGCGGGGCCAGGAGCTATGAATCGACCTCTGCAACCACAAATAGGCGAGTACAAATAGGTAAGTACACACAACGCATGAAAATAAATGATAGTGAACCACCATTAACACAGACGAGGAACCAACATCATGCCGTATGACGTGCCACTCGAGGTGGTCACGTGACAACGTAATTAATCAATAACACTGCGACGAGCCAAGGACTCGAACCCATGTCATTTTGGCCCACCTCATGATGAGCGAAACTCACATGACGCTCTAACCCACAGGGCCACCAAATCCTACAAGAATCACAAAACACCTAGCTCTGCTGGGTGCTTGACAGTAAATGAATAACTAAAGAGTAATGAATATTTGCCAATGCTCCATAATAACACACATGGAGACACACTAGGGGGATTAACTGATCGGTATATAATAAGTTCGTTTTACAGCTGTCAGAAATGTCCTGCATAACCAGAGGCTTCTATGTGAAGTATTTCAAAGTTGTCGATGAGTTCTATATCAACAGTGAAAACTGTACCTTATAGAAGATTATCACTGTCATGTTAACACTGTCACGTTATCACTGTTGGTGTCATATCAGTCACTGTCATGCTATCACTATGTTATCATTGTCATGTTATCAGCCACTGTCATGTTATCATTATAAGTTATCACTGTCAGCATCATATTATCACAGTGGTGTTATTATAAGTTATCACTGTTAGCATCATATTATCACTGTCATGTTATTACTTTCCTTGTCTACAGTGAATGGTCATCAAATAAACACGGGGAAGAGGCAGCATCCATATAAGATATATAACAGATCAAGGTGAGCACCAGACAAGCCTGGCCCATGGCCGGGCTCAGAGACTAGATATACACTCGAAATTCTTCAAAGGTAAGGTAAGATGCCATCACGGGCGCATCAATGTGCATCTGCTCCATACAAACTATTGCTATTCTCGTAAGTATTACATACGGGAGAAAGCACGATGGTCATATTTTAAACACTGAGATCACCTTTGCTCGACAAAAGTTCAAACTGACGCAACAACAATGATTACACAGTTCCTGTGGCTACTTAAACACAGACACATTAAAGACTTCTTGTGTAGAGAAGATAAATCAACACATAAGAACGCGACAAAGATCTTTCTGAAATAACATAAAACAGCTATATTTTTGAAAAAAAAAATAAAGATGGACTCAATAATGCTGTACAAAGGACTCCCCCTAACAATGATACTGCCACTAATCCTCACGGCATCTTTGGGGAAACGTATCGCCACACAATGGCTTGATCAGTCCAATATACAGAAGCAATGTTGAAGATCAGGAGTTTGAGGTAATCAGTCATTCTTCTTTGTATGGACTGATGAAGCTACTGTGTGGCGAAACGTTTCCACAATAAAGATACCCAAGTGTTGCACATGTGTCTAACTTATCAACTTGCCGGTTTTCTGAACCATTTATCTACGCATAAAAGAACATGGAAATAATGAGTAATTCTTGCTAACTGATGTTTGGGAACAAATACAAGTGGGAAGACACTGACAACGACTCTCTTCATACACAACGTAAACTGTAAGAAGAACCTAAACCTCCTACACTGACACACAAAGCATCACTTGTGGCCATAAGTCTACATATAAGACTCCGACTCCAACAAGCTGTGCAAAATAACCACAGGGGGGAGTTGAATGATAGCTATAGGCCTTTCGTGTTGCAATCAACACATTAGGAAATTACACTGTTGCAGAACTAGAGTAGGAAATCCAGGAAGATTCGTTCAGTGGGAACGAATCTGCTTGTATTTCCTATTTCTGCAACAGTGCAAGCTCCTGATGTGTTGAATGCAACACGAAAGGCCTATAGCTATCATTAAACTTCCCCCTGTGGTTATTTTGCATCTTTAATCGTTCGTTCGCGATTATTGCATAACAAGTTGTATATATTTCCTCACAGCTCTGGACTGACACTTGATATAAACAAACCCACCCACCTTGACTTTTAAACAAGATAAATCTTCCTTAATAATTGCTATAGTATCACTCGCAATATTGCTGAAATTTATTTGCGATATTTACAAATGAAAGTGCTTTAAGCATTATTCAAAACTAGAAACATTAAAACTCCTCTAATGGCCCAATATGTAAACAAAAGCTTGTGCAGACGGGGCATGAAGGCTGAGATGAGAGGCTGCGCATGAGAGGCAGTAAGGAGGTTGCCAGCATCACAACACATTAAGAACATGCACGCCTCCTGCCACTGTTTACACCGGACAACGGGATAAAGCGGGAGGGAGCTGCTTAATAGAGGTGCTTGTGGTATGATGCCCGCGAGGAGATACAAGGAGTCAAACTTCCGGTGCAGGCAGCATCACCGGCCCAGGCTCCCCTCCCCTTACTGCATAGATGCATGCATGCAACATGTACGAATGTACGCACACACACACACACACTCACCCCCCCCCCCCCGGCTCACGTACCACCTCCTTCCCCTCCCTCACACGCACATGGCTCAACCAGAAACGTAGAGGAGCTAAGGGGAGACGGAAGGGGATGAGAAACAAATAGAAGGCACAAAAAACAATAAAGAAGGAAATGTACAGCTCCATGGATAATTAAGGAGTGTACATCACTATTTGCATGAACAGTCTTGTAGCTTCTCAGCGAATATGATACTTACTATTTGTTTGTTGGTATCACCGAACAAGAAATGTTCATGTTGACGTTAACACCGCCCCCCCCCCTCACCCAGCAAAGTTCACCGGGAGAGTGGATGTATTTCTTCTTTAAAGATGTCTTAAATCCTTCTTGGATAGACCAGCTCCATATACAGTACATCAACAACAATTATGGGATATTTATATGTTCTGGTAACGAAGTTTATATATATCTTAGAGTCAGACGCAGTATCACGTGACCATGAGAGTCGTGAGAGCAGTGAGGCATCATGAAGATCCTACTGCAATACTCCCTGGGATGATGGAGCAGGCGTGTCACTTTACTGCCCCGTGCGGGTGGGAAATGGGGCTAGGCTTGGGGACAGTTGGTCCCAGAAGATGAGGAGGTACATGTACCTCCTCCCATGGGAGAAGTAGGTCTCAAGACACTTCCTAGACAAGGAGCCAAGGGGTCACCATCTGGAAATAACCCGGGCCGGGAGAGTACTGGCGAATCAAGGAGGAGGAGGAAGACCCGGGCCGGGACAAATACCGGCGAACCACACTAAATCATGTCAATTTTACAACTGTAACACCAGTGGAAATATTACACAGATTCCTTTATAGACAACACGGGAGGAGAGAAGTTGTATCCGCAGTGTCACAACTTCCCTGTCGCAAGCTTGCTATATACTTCATATTCGTTACCTCCTGCATGGCACTATTAAAATCAGCACATTGTGGCACAGATAGGAGCCACTGGGGGCTCAACCATTTCCCGAGCATGTGCTACAACTCTCATTTCTACGACCCTCGTTAGCACTTTTTCGATAACCTAATCTGATAACCTGGCCCAACTTGTCACTGCCTTTCTGATTTTATGAAGTGACGAAGAACAACAATCACCTGAAAATATTACAACCAAAGACGTCCAACACGACGACCGTATACTGCAGTGTTTTTGTCATCCCGAGTTTGTCGGACCTTGTGGGATACATCTAAGCCAGAAGTTGGGGAACCGGGATAAATTACCCCAAATGCCCAAAGGTCACACACACATGAGCTACCAAGTCTCTGCGAAAAACACACCTTAAGCCAGCAGATAGTGGAGCCAACAAGACTAGAAAACACACTTAATCTTATCTTCACAAATAATGAGGACCTGATAAGACATAAGAATATCAAAAACAACTAATTCCGATCACAACCTAATCGAAGTCCAGACGTACATGCATAGGGGTCCTGATCAGCAGAATGCATGTACCTGTGAAGGTGTCTTCACAAAATACAACTTCAACAACAAGAACATCAACTGGGACCAGGTAAGCCATGTCCTAAACGAAACATGTTGGGAAGATGTCTTAAATGACATGGATCCAAACCAGTGCCTTGAAAGGATCAACTTCCTGGCAGCCGAAGCATGTTCTAGGCATATTCCCCTAAGAAAGAAGAAGAGCAGGAGTAAACTGGAGAGAGAAAGACGCTCGAAGAGTCACTGAGCTCCTCAGGAGTGCTAGAATATCTGATACACGAAAGGAGGCGCTTACCAGGGAAGTGGAAACTATCGAACTTAAGTTAAATGACTCTTACAGGAACAAGGAGAGGCAGGAGGAGCTTAAAGCTATTAGTGAAATTGAAAGAAATTCAAAATATTTCTTTTTATATGCCAAAAACAAGGCAAATACCACATCTAGTATTGGGCCCTTACTCAGACAGGATGGGACTTACACAGATGACAACAAGGAAATGAGTGCAATATTGAAATCCCAGTACGACTCTGTGTTTAGTGAACCACGAATCGGTCTGAGGATCGACGACCCAAATGATTTCTTCATGAGCCTCAAAACTCCATAAATGTATGCCAGATTTCCGACATTACCCTAACTCCGATAGATTTCGAAAAAGCCATTGATAACATGCCTATGCACTCAGCCCCGGGCCCAGACTCGTGGAACTCTGTTTTCATTAAGAACTGCAAGAAACCCCTCTCGCGTGCCCTAAGTACACTATGGAGGAGGAGCTTGGACATGGGTGAAATTCCACAGTCACTTAAAACAACGGATATAGCCCAACTCCATAAAGGTGGCAGCAAAGCATTAGCTAAGAACTATAGACCAATAGCTCTGACGTCCCACATCATAAAAATCTTTGAAAGAGTGCTAAGAAGCAGGATTGCAAATCACCTGGATTCCCAAAATCTGCACAATCCAGGGCAACATGGGTTCAGGGCAGGTCGCTCCTGCCTCTCACAACTACTGGATCACTATGACATGGCCTTGGATGCACTGGAAGAAAATCAGAATGCAGATGTAATATACACAGACTTTGCAAAAGCATTTGACAAATGCGATCATGGCGTAATAGCCCATAAAATACGTGCTAAAGGAATAACTGGGAAAGTGGGGAGATGGATCTTCAACTTCCTAACAAATCGAACACAAAGAGTAGTGGTCAACAGAGTTAAATCGGAGGCTGCCATAGTGAAGAGCTCTGTTCCACAAGGCACAGTACTCGCCCCCATCTTATTCCTTATCCTCATATCAGACATAGACAGAGATATACATCACAACACCGTATCATCCTTTGCGGATGATACTAGGATCTGCATGAGGCTGTCATCTGCTGAGGACGCGGTTAACCTCCAAGAAGATATAAACAAAGTTTTCCAGTGGGCAACGGTAAACAATATGATGTTCAATGAGGACAAATTCCAACTACTCCGTTATGGAAAACTGGAGGAGATAATAACTAGAACAGAGTATACTACTGACTCCGGCCAAACAATAGAGCGGAAAAATAATGTATGGGACCTGGGAGTAGTAATGTCTGAGGATATCACTTTCAAGGATCACAACAGTGCCACGATCGCACGTGCAAAGAAAATGATAGGATGGATAATGAGAACTTTCAAAACGAGAGATGCCAAGCCAATGATGATCCTTTTCAAATCACTTGTTCTCTCTAGGCTGGAATACTGCTGTACATTAACATCTCCATTCAAGGCAGGTGAAATCGCAGATCTAGAGAGTGTACAGAGCTCCTTTACTGCACGTATAAGTTCTGTCAAGCACCTTAACTACTGGGAACGCTTGGAAGCACTTGACTTGTACTCCCTGGAACACAGGAGGGAGAGATATATCATAATCTACACTTGGAAAATCTTGGAAGGAATGGTCCCAAATCTGCACACAGAAATCACTCCCTACGAAAGTAAAAGACTGGGCAGGCGATGCAAAATGCCCCCAATAAAAAGTAGGGGCGCCATTGGTACACTAAGGGAAAACACCATACCCCCAATAAAAAGTAGGGGCGCCATTGGTACACTAAGGGAAAACACCAAAAGTGTCCGGGGCCCAAAACTGTTCAACAGCCTCCCATCAAGCATTAGGGGAATTGCCAATAAGCCCCTGGCTGCCTTCAAGAGAGAGCTGGACAGATACCTAAAGTCAGTGCCGGATCAGCCGGGCTGTGGCTCGTACGTTGGACTGAGTGCGGCCAGCAGTAACAGCCTAGTTGATCAGGCCCTGATCCATCGGAATGCCTGGTCATGGACCGGGCAGCGGGGGCGTTGATCCCCGGAATAACCTCCAGGTAACCTCCAGGTATGCCTTAGAAGGCCGCATGCGGCCTTAAAACCGCAGGTTCCCCACCCTTGTATTAGACCCATCATCGAATCCTTAGAGACGTCACTGTACCAAACACGCACACAACCTCGAAAAGGTCCAAAGGTTAGCAACCAGACTAGTCTCGGTACTGAGACGGACATAGCACAAAACAAATATTGAACAATATAACCTAACAACCTTCGAGGGAAAGAGGGCTACAGACGACTTGATAACGAAGTGCATAAAACACTGGAAAGCTGAAGGAGGTACATGAGGTGGTGGTGGAGGGGAATTCAACAGTTTCAAGAGTAGGTAAAGCAAATTGGTGTATCTTAAAATATGTCGCAATATCGTGTCTGGAACAACTCACATTAACCTGCGCTTAGAAGAGCAACTTTCTTAACGAGTTCGGTCCGTCCTCAACCACTCTCGAAGTCAAAGTCACAAATGAACTACTGTCAAAGTCACAACTAGATCACTGTCCAAGTCACAACTAGCATGGGCCAGTAGGTTACTTGGACCTACCTAGCATGGGCCAGTAGGTTACTTGGACCTACTTAGCATGGGCCAGTAGGCCTGCTGCAGTGCCCCTCCTTTCTTATGTTCTTTAAGTAACCTAATTAAAGGTGGAGTCTGCAGCCGAGAATCAACTCCCATGTAAACGTAATACTGTAAATATTGACCACAAACCCACAAATGATTGATATTTTTCAAGATATTGACTAAACAATATACCTTATTTAGGAGTTAAATACTGAACTATTTACAATTTTAGTCTGAAGGATGAATGTAGTAGGGGGGGGGGTGTTGTTCACCTTGTGAGGAATACACACCCAGCTGGTTGATCCACCACCCAGCTGGTTGATCCACCACCTAGCTGGTTGATCCACCACCTAGCTGGTTGATCCACCACCTAGCTGGTTGATCCACCACCTAGCTGGTTGATCCACCACCTAGCTGGTTGATCCACCACCCAGCTAGTTGATGCACCACCCAGCTAATTGATGCACCACCCATCTAGTTGATGCAACACCCATTTAGTTGACGCATCACCCAGCTACTTGATGCACCACCCATCTAGTTGATGCACCACCCATCTAGTTGATGCACCACCCAACTACTTGATGCACCACCCAGCTACTTGACGCACCACCCAGCTACTTGACGCACCACCCATCTACTTGACGCACCACCCAGCTACTTGACGCACCACCCAGCTACTTGACGCACCACCCATCTACTTGATGCACCGCCCAGCTACTTGACGCACCACCCAGCTACTTGATGCACCACCCAGCTGCTTGATGCACCACCCAGCTACTTGACGCACCACCCATCTACTTGATGCACCACCCAGCTACTTGATGCACCACCCAGCTACTTGACGCACCACCCAGCTACTTGATGCACCACCCAGCTACTTGATGCACCACCCAGCTACTTGACGCACCACCCAGCTACTTGATGCACCACCCAGCTACTTGACGCACCACCCAGCTACTTGATGCACCACCCAGCTGCTTGATGCACCACCCATCTAGTTGACGCACCACCCAGCTACCTGATACACTTACGTTATCACCCGGCTGTTGGCCGAGCCATGCCTTACAGTGCAGCAGAATAGTCGTGTATACGTTAGGTTGTTGCTTACTGTGTGTGTGTGTGCTGGAGGGTGCGTTGCTGTGGGCCACTTATGCCGACGAGTGAGGGCCCTCACTGCTCCTAGGGCCGCCCCTGGCTTCTTCCTCATGGCCCGGGCCGCTGCCCCTAGTTTCTCCTGGAGGACCCCGCCGCCTCTTGCCACTAGACGAGTTCCTGCAGTTAGTCTATTCCTGCGGCCGCCGCTGGCTGTCCCCGCTACTGCGGGTGGCGGTGCCGCCCGCTCCCCGCCCACTAGTGACACACGCTTCCTGACGGAGGGTATGGTAGGGTGGGGTAGCTTGGCCAGGTGACGCAGGTTGGTAGCGGCGGTGCTGATATGCTCGGTAGCACCTCGTGTCACGCCCGCTAAGCGTCCGTAGCCACGCCCACCAGCTTCAACCAGCCTGGTGCACGCCCGCGCCGCCCGCGCCTGCAGCTTGCCGCCCCCGCCCATCACGGCAGCAGAGAGGGCGGAAAGTGGAGGCGAAGTGTATTGCACAAGTGCCTGCTTCACACTGGGTAGCCAGAAGGTGGGTTAGGGCAGTGGGAGTGCCTCTAACACCCACCCTCCCCAATCTTGTGGTAACACCACCACTCCTCACCAACACCACCTCCCTCACTGTGTTGTGTCAGCTGCTTGTATTCCCTCACCACCAGTCCTCCAACACACCCCCACCACTCAAAAATTCTCCCCCCCACCACCACCACCACCCACACTCAACTCACTCATTTATACAATAAACAATTGTCAAGGAACAACCCACACCACGAGGCTCCAGCAACACTTGTAACCAACCCACAACACACACTACAACCCACACCACGAGGCTCCAGCAACACTTGTAACCAACCCACAACACACACTACAACCCACAACACACACTACAACCCACAACACACACTACAACCCACAACACACACTACAACCCACAACACACACTACAACCCACAACACACACTACACCCCACAACACACACTACAACCCACAACACACACTACAACCCACAACACACACTACAACCCACAACACACACTACAACCCACAACACACACTACAACCCACAACACACACTACTGCCCACAACACACACTACAACCCACAACACACACTACAACCCACAACACACACTACAACCCACAACACACACTACAACCCACAACACACTCTACAACACAACACTACAACCCACAACACACACTACACTACAACCCACAACACACACTACACAACACACTACAACCCACAACACACACTACAACCCACAACACACACTACAACCCACAACACACACTACAACAACCCACAACACACACTACAACCCACAACACACACTACAACCCACAACACACACTACTACAACCCACAACACACACTACAACCCACAACACACACTACAACCCACAACACACACTACAACCCACAACACACACTACTACAACCCACACACACACTACAACCCACAACACACACTACAACCCACAACACACACTACAACCCACAACACACACTACAACCCACAACACACACTACAACCCACAACACACACTACAACCCACAACACACACTACAACCCACAACACACTCTACAACCCACAACACACACTACAACCCACAACACACACTACAACCCACAACACACACTACAACCCACAACACACACTACAACCCACAACACACACTACAACCCACAACACACACTACTGCCCACAACACACACTACAACCCACAACACACACTACAACCCACAACACACACTACAACCCACAACACACACTACAACCCACAACACACACTACAACCCACAACACACACTACAACCCACAACACACACTACAGCCCACAACACACACTACAGCCCACAACACACACTACAACCCACAACACACACTACAACCCACAACACACACTACAACCACACACTACAACACAACACACACGACAACCCCCAACACACACTACAACCCACAACACACACTACAACCCACAACACACACTACAACCCACAACACACACTACAACCCACAACACACACTACAACCCACAACACACACTACTGCCCACAACACACACTACAGCCCACAACACACACTACTGCCCACAACACACACTACAACCCACAACACACACAACCCACAACACACTACAACCCACAACACACACTACAACCCACAACACACACTACAACCCACAACACACACTACAACCCACAACACACACTACAACCCACAACACACACTACAACCCACAACACACACTACAACCCACAACACACACTACTGCCCACAACACACACTACAACCCACAACACACACTACAACCCACAACACACACTACAACCCACACACACACACACACACACGCACACTACTGCCCACAACACACACTACAACCCACAACACACACTACAACCCACAACACACTCTACAACCCACAACACACACTACAACCCACAACACACACTACAACCCACAACACACACTACAACCCACAACACACACTACAACCCACAACACACACTACAACCCACAACACACACTACAACCCACAACACACACTACAACCCACAACACACACTACAACCCACAACACACACTACAACCCACAACACACACTACAACCCACAACACACACTACAACCCACAACACACACTACAACCCACAACACACACTACAACCCACAACACACACTACAACCCACAACACACACTACAAC
>NC_091369.1:3523547-3563547 GCF_038502225.1 Cherax quadricarinatus
AAGCCAGCAGGCACCAGCGGCGGCAAGCCAGCCAGCGGCGGCGGCGGCGGCGGCAGCGGCGGCGGCAGCGGAGGCCAGCGGCAGCGGCGCAGCAGGCGGCGGCGGCGGCGGCAGGCCAGCAGCGGCAGCGGCGGCAGCGGCAGCGGCAGCGGCGGCGGCCAGCGCACGCGGCAGGCGGCAGGCGGCGGCGGCGGCAGGCGGCAGGCCAGCGGCAGCGGCAGGCAGGCCAGGCACAGGCCAGGCGGCGGCAGGCGGCGGCCGGCCGGCGGCCAGGCAGCGGCGGCGGCGGCGGCAGCAGGCAGCCGGCAGCGGCGGCGGCAGCGGCGGCAGCGGCAGCGGCAGCAGCGGCAGCGGCGGCAGCAGCGGCAGCAGCCAGGCAGCGGCGGCCAGGCGGCGGCGGCGGCGGCGGCAGCGGCAGCAGGCGGCAGCGGCAGCGGCAGGCAGCGCCAGCGGCGCGCGGCGCCGGCAGCGGCAGCGCAGGCGGCACCGGCGGCGCGGCGGCAGCGGCACGGCGGCGGCAGCGGCGGCGGCAGGCCAGCAGCGGCAGGCCAGGCGGCGGCGGCAGGCGGCAGGCCAGCGGCAGGCGGCGGCGGCAGGCAGGCCGGCGGCGGCGGCGGCGGCGGCGGCCAGCAGCCAGGCGGCGGCAGCGGCAGGCGGCGCGGCGGCGGCGGCGGCAGCACCGGCGGCAGCGGCGGCAGCGGCGCGCGGCGGCGGCCAGGCCAGCCACGGCAGGCGGCAGGCCAGCGGCAGGCGGCGGCCAGGCCGGCAGAGCGGCAGGCAGGCGGCGGCAGGCGGCGGCAGGCAGGCGGCGGCAGGCCAGGCGCAGCAGCACCAGCAGCAGAAGCAGAAGCACCTCCAGCAGCAGCAGCAGCACCAGCAGCAGCACCTCCAGCAGCAGCAGCAGCAGCAGCACCACCACCACCACCACCAACAGCAGCACCTGCAGCAGCACCAGCAGCAGCAGCAGTACCAGCACCAGCAACAGCAGCAACTACTACCAGCCAATCATTCACTACTAGGTACACAAGGCGTCAGGATACCTGTACGTACCTCTCCCCTCACCCGGAATTCAAACCACGGTCCTTTCAGTTGGGAGTTAAAGGCTGTACGTTACACGTACAGACCCGGTAAATTATACTGGCACCACAAGACTCGTGGCACCACAAGATTCATGGTACCAAAAGATTGATGGCACCACAAGCCTGATGGCACCACAAGACTGATGGCACCACAAGATTGATGGCACCACAAGACTGATGGCACCACAAGATTGATGGCACCACAAGATTGATGGCACCACAAGATTTATGGCACCACAAGACTGATGGCACCACAAGACTGATGGTACCACAAGATGGCACCACAAGACTGATGGCACTTCAAAACTGATGGCACCACAAGGCTGATTACACCACAAGATTCATGGCACTTCAAAACTGATGGCACCACAAGGCTGATTACACCACAAGATTCATGGCACTTCAAAACTGATGGCACCACAAGGCTGATTACACCACAAGATTCATGGCACTTCAAAACTGATGGCACCACAAGGCTGATTACACCACAAGATTCATGGCACCAGAAGGCTGATGGCACCACAAGATTCAAGACACCACAAAATTTATGGCACCACAAGATTCATGGTACCACAACTCATGGCACCACAAGACTGATGACACAAGACTCATGGCACCACAAGACTGATGGCAAAAGACTGATGGCACCACAAGACTGATGGCACAAGACTGATGGCACCACAAGACTGATGGCACAAGACTCATGGCACCACACGCGTTATGCAAGACAGTGCTCTGTGCAACATGCCACAAGACGTCAAGAAATGATCGCAAGATAACAAGATCAATATTATGCAGTGATCAGACAACAAGATCAATATTATGCAGTGATCAGACAACAAGATCAATATTATGCAGTGATCAGACAACAAGATCAATATTATGCAGTGATCAGACAACAAGATCAATATTATGCAGTGATCAGACAACAAGATCAATATTATGCAGTGATCAGACAACAAGATCAATATTATGCAGTGATCAGACAACAAGATCAATATTATGCAGTGATCAGACAACAAGATCAATATTATGCAGTGATCAGACAACAAGATCAATGTCACCTAGTTTCTTTCTACTCTATCCTATAAAACAACAATTTTCCTGTACAATCTGCCAGTGTACCAACGTCACTTACAGAGGCCAGGTTCATGAGCGAAGGTTGTGTAGCGCTATACGCTCTATCACGCTATATGTCAGGCTGATGACACTCTCTATTATCTCTATTATCACGCTATATGTCAGGCTGATGACACTCTCTATTATCTCTATTATCACGCTATATGTCAGGCTGATGACACTCTCTATTATCACATCTTTAATAATAATAATAATAATAATAATCTTTATTTTAAAACAAGAGAATTCACGACCGGTGATGGCAATGTTTACATCACTTGTGCTCTTATTTCATCAATATTACTGTACACACTTTCTTTAAAAGTGAGAGAGAGAGAGAGAGAGAGAGTGAGAGAGAGAGAGAGAGAGAGAGAGAGAGAGAGAGAGAGAGAGAGAGAGAGAGAGAGAGAGAGAGAGAGAATCACAGCTGGAAAATTTGCAGATGTAGATTACTACTCACAGATAAATAATAAAATATTTAAACTACTGGAAACGCCTTTATGAACTTAGAATGTACACACACACACACACACACACTCACACACACACACACACACACACAAACACACAAACACACTCACACACACAACACACACACACACACACACACACACACACACACACACACACACACACACACACACACACACACACACACAACACACACACACACAACACACACACACACACACACAACACACACACACACACACAACACACACACTCACACACACAACACACACACAACACACACACACACACACACACACACACACAACACACACACACACACACACACACACAGTCAAGGACCAGGTAATCAGGCTAAGGAAGGAAGGAGGAGAGACAACAAGAAATGACCGTGAAGTATGTGAGGAACTCAACAAGAGATTCAAAGAAGTGTTCACAGAGGAGACAGAAGGGGCTCCAGAAAGACGGAGAGGTGGGGCACACCACCAAGTGCTGGACACAGTGCACACAACCGAGGAAGAAGTGAAGAGGCTCCTGAGTGAGCTAGATACCTCAAAGGCAATGGGGCCAGATAACATCTCCCCATGGGTATTGAGAGAGGGAGCAGAGGCGCTATGTGTACCCCTAACAACAATATTCAATACATCTATCGAAACAGGGAGATTGCCTGAGGCACGGAAGACAGCAAATGTAGTCCCAATCTTTAAAAAAGGAGACAGACATGAAGCATTAAACTACAGACCAGTGTCACTGACATGTATAGTATGCAAAATCATGGAGAAGATTATCAGGAGAAGAGTGGTGGAACACCTAGAAAGGAACGATCTCATCAACAGCGGCCAACATGGTTTCAGGGACGGGAAATCCTGTGTCACAAACCTACTGGAGTTCTATGACATGGTGACAGCAGTAAGACAAGAGAGAGAGGGGTGGGTGGATTGCATTTTCTTGGACTGCAAGAAGGCGTTTGACACGGTTCCACACAAGAGATTGGTGCAAAAACTGGAGGACCAAGCAGGGATAACAGGGAAGGCACTACAATGGATCAGGGAACACTTGACAGGAAGACAGCAGCGAGTCATGGTACGTGGCGAGGTGTCAGAGTGGGCACCTGTGACCAGCGGGGTCCCACAGGGGTCAGTCCTAGGACCAGTGCTGTTTCTGGTATTTGTGAACGACATGACGGAAGGAATAGACTCTGAGGTGTCCCTGTTTGCAGATGACGTGAAGTTGATGAGAAGAATTCACTCGATCGAAGACCAGGCAGAACTACAAAGGGATCTGGACAGGCTGCAGACCTGGTCCAGCAATTGGCTCCTGGAGTTCAATCCCACCAAGTGCAAAGTCATGAAGATTGGGGAAGGGCAAAGAAGACCGCAGACGGAGTACAGTCTAGGGGGCCAGAGACTACAAACCTCACTCAAGGAAAAAGATCTTGGGGTGAGTATAACACCAGGCACATCTCCTGAAGCGCACATCAACCAAATAACTGCTGCAGCATATGGGCGCCTAGCAAACCTCGGAACAGCATTCCGACATCTTAATAAGGAATCATTCAGGACCCTGTACACCGTGTACGTTAGGCCCATATTGGAGTATGCGGCACCAGTTTGGAACCCACACCTCGCCAAGCACGTAAAGAAACTAGAGAAAGTGCAAAGGTTTGCAACAAGACTAGTCCCAGAGCTAAGAGGTATGTCCTACGAGGAGAGGTTAAGGGAAATCAACCTGACGACACTGGAGGACAGGAGAGATAGGGGGGACATGATAACGACATACAAAATACTGAGAGGAATTGACAAGGTGGACAAGGACAGGATGTTCCAGAGATTGGACACAGTAACAAGGGGACACAGTTGGAAGCTGAAGACACAGATGAATCACAGGGATGTTAGGAAGTATTTCTTCAGCCACAGAGTAGTCAGTAAGTGGAATAGTTTGGGAAGCGATGTAGTGGAGGCAGGATCCATACATAGCTTTAAGCAGAGGTATGATAAAGCTCACGGCTCAGGGAGAGTGACCTAGTAGCGACCAGTGAAGAGGCGGGGCCAGGAGCTTGGACTCGACCCCTGCAACCTCAACTAGGTGAGTACAACTAGGTGAGTACACACACACACACACACACACACACACACACACACACACACACAACACACACACACACACACACACACACACACACACACACCACACACACACACACACACACACACACACACACACACACACACACACACACACACACACACACACACACACACACACACACACAACACACACACACAACACACACACACACACACACACACACACACACACACACACACACACACACACACACACACACACACACACACACACACACACACACACACACACACACACACACACACACACACACACACACACACACACACACACACACACACACACACACGACACACACACACACACACACACACACACACACACACACACACGACACACACACACACACACACACACACACACACACACACACACACACACACACACACACACACACACACACACACACACACACACACACACACTCACACACACACACACACACACACACCACACACACACACACACACACACACCACACACACACACACACACACACACACACACACACACACACAACACACACACACACACACACACACACACACACACACACACACACACACACACACACACACACACACAACACACACACACACACACACACACACACACACACACACACACACACACCACACACACACACACACACACACAACACACACACACACACACACACACACACACACACACACACACACACACACACACACACACACACACACACCCCTCCAGGTTTAGGGTATCCCCTCAGGTAGGTGGTTATGGTGCTGGTGGTAGGTAGGTGGTTATGGTGCTGGTGGTAGTGGTGGTTAGGGGTGGTATAGGTGGTTATGGTGCTGGTGGTAGTATTGTGCAGGTAGGTGGTGGTTATGGTGCTGGTGGTAGTGGTGGTTATTGTGCAGGTAGGTGGTTATGGTGCTGGTGGTAGTGGTGGTTAGTGGTAGGTGCTTATGGTGCTGGTGGTAGTGGTGGTTATTGTGCAGGTAGGTGGTTATGGTGCTGGTGGTAGTGGTGGTTATTGTGCAGGTAGGTGGTGTGTGCAGGTAGGTGGTTATGGTGCTGGTGGTAGTGGTGGTTATTGTGCAGGTAGGTGGTAATGGTGCTGGTGGTATTGTGCAGGTAGGTGGTTATGGTGCTGGTGGTAGTGGTGGTTATTGTGCAGGTAGGTGGTTATGGTGCTGGTGGTAGTGGTGGTTATTGTGCAGGTAGGTGGTTATGGTGCTGGTGGTAGTGGTGGTTATTGTGCAGGTAGGTGGTTATGGTGCTGGTGGTAGTGGTGGTTATTGTGCAGGTAGGTGGTCATGGTGCTGGTGGTAGTGGTGGTTATTGTGCAGGTAGGTGGTTATGGTGCTGGTGGTAGTGGTGGTTATTGTGCAGGTAGGTGGTTATGGTGCTGGTGGTAGTGGTGGTTATTGTGCAGGTAGGTGGTTATGGTGCTGGTGGTAGTGGTTATTGTGCAGGTAGGTGGTTATGGTGCTGGTGGTAGTGGTGGTTATTGTGCAGGTAGGTGGTTATGGTGGTAGTGGTGCTGGTGGTAGTGGTGGTTATTGTGCAGGTAGGTGGTTATGGTGCTGGTGGTGGTGGTGGTGGTGGTGGTGGTGGTTATTGTGCAGGTAGGTGGTTATGGTGCTGGTGGTAGTGGTGGTTATTGTGCAGGTAGGTGGTTATGGTGCTGGTGGTAGTGGTGGTTATTGTGCAGGTAGGTGGTTATGGTGCTGGTGGTAGTGGTGGTTATTGTGCAGGTAGGTGGTTATGGTGGTGGTAGTGGTGGTTATTGTGCAGGTAGGTGGTTATGGTGCTGGTGGTAGTGGTGGTTATTGTGCAGGTAGTGGTTATTGTGCAGGTAGGTGGTTATGGTGCTGGTGGTAGTGGTTATTGTGCAGGTAGGTGGTTATGGTGCTGGTGGTAGTGGTGGTTATTGTGCAGGTAGGTGGTTATGGTGCTGGTGGTAGTGGTGGTTATTGTGCAGGTAGGTGGTTATGGTGCTGGTGGTAGTGGTGGTTATTGTGCAGGTAGGTGGTTATGGTGCTGGTGGTAGTGGTGGTTATTGTGCAGGTAGGTGGTTATGGTGCTGGTGGTAGTGGTGGTTATTGTGCAGGTAGGTGGTTATGGTGCTGGTGGTAGTGGTGGTTATTGTGCAGGTAGGTGGTTATGGTGCTGGTGGTAGTGGTGGTTATTGTGCAGGTAGGTGGTTATGGTGCTGGTGGTAGTGGTGGTTATTGTGCAGGTAGGTGGTTATGGTGCTGGTGGTAGTGGTGGTTATTGTGCAGGTAGGTGGTTATGGTGCTGGTGGTAGTGGTGGTTATTGTGCAGGTAGGTGGTTATGGTGCTGGTGGTAGTGGTGGTTATTGTGCAGGTAGGTGGTTATGGTGCTGGTGGTAGTGGTGGTTATTGTGCAGGTAGGTGGTTATGGTGCTGGTGGTAGTAGTGGTTATTGTGCAGGTAGGTGGTTATGGTGCTGGTGGTAGTGGTGGTTATTGTGCAGGTAGGTGGTTATGGTGCTGGTGGTAGTGGTGGTTATTGTGCAGGTAGGTGGTTATGGTGCTGGTGGTAGTGGTGGTTATTGTGCAGGTAGATGGTTAAGGTGCTGGTGGTATGGTGCTGGTGGTAGTGGTGGTTATTGTGCAGGTAGGTGGTTATGGTGCTGGTTGTAGTGGTGGTTATTGTGCAGGTAGGTGGTTATGGTGCTGGTGGTAGTGGTTATTGTGCAGGTAGGTGGTTATGGTGCTGGTGGTAGTGGTGGTTTTTGTGCAGGTAGGTGGTCATGGTGCTGGTGGTAGTGGTGGTTATTGTGCAGGTAGGTGGTTATGGTGCTGGTGGTAGTGGTGGTTACTGTGCAGGTAGGTGGTCATGGTGCTGGTGGTAGTAGTGGTTACTGTGCAGGTAGGTGGTCATGGTGCTGGTGGTATGATGGTGCTGGTGGTAGTGCTGTGGTTATTGTGCAGGTAGGTGGTGCTGGTGGTATGGTGCTGGTGGTAGTAGTGGTTATTGTGCAGGTAGGTGGTCATGGTGCTGGTGGTAGTGGTGGTTATTGTGCAGGTAGGTGGTCATGGTGCTGGTGGTAGTGGTGGTTATTGTGCAGGTAGGTGGTCATGGTGCTGGTGGTAGTGGTGGTTATTGTGCAGGTAGGTGGTTATGGTGCTGGTGGTAGTGGTTATTGTGCAGGTAGGTGGTTATGGTGCTGGTGGTAGTGGTGGTTATTGTGCAGGTAGGTGGTTATGGTGCTGGTGGTAGTGGTGGTTATTGTGCAGGTAGGTGGTCATGGTGCTGGTGGTAGTGGTGGTTATTGTGCAGGTAGGTGGTCATGGTGCTGGTGGTAGTGGTGGTTATTGTGCAGGTAGGTGGTTATGGTGCTGGTGTTAGTGGTGGTTATTGTGCAGGAAGGTGCTTATGGTGCTGGTGGTAGTGGTGGTTATTGTGCAGGTAGGTGGTTATGGTGCTGGTGGTAGTGGTGGTTACTGTGCAGGTAGGTGGTCATGGTGCTGGTGGTAGTAGTGGTTACTGTGCAGGTAGGTGGTCATGGTGCTGGTGGTAGTAGTGGTTACTGTGCAGGTAGGTGGTCATGGTGCTGGTGGTAGTGGTTACTGTGCAGGTAGGTGGTCATGGAGGTGGTGGTTATGGTGCAGGTAGGTGGTGTGGTAGTGGTGGAGGCAGTGGTGGTGGTAATGATAGGGGAAGGGGAGGATGTTGCAGGGGGGGGGGTTACAGTAAGCCAGCTACAAGGACCCTTGTATAAACTACAGTTTCATGGAGGCACATGGTGAAATCGGGGAAATAAAAGAGGAAGAGAATGGGGATGGAGGGACAGAGAAGGATGTGCTGAGGGAGAGGATGTAAAATGGAGGAATGGGAGGAACAAGAGTGAAACACGAGAAGAGGGAAGAGGCAAAGATTTCCTTAAAACTTGGGAATTCTGACAGTACGAGGCTGCGGAATGTCCATTGATGACACCCATCACACACCATGGGTGTCATCAATGAGGTAATAAAACCCTCCATCCTTAGATGAAGCACTTCAGCAGAGCGATGGAGATGTCCTCCAACATTCCACGACACCTTCACCAGCTGCTCCAACTTCACAAATCTGCTCCAGTAGAGTTGAAATGAGTAATGCAAAGGCAATACCGTCTCTCAATAGCGTATTTAAGATTTTGCCACCGAAGCTGCTAGTAGACGGCGGCGCAAGAGCGTATGTATAGTATACATACATATGCTTCTGTGTATACATTGTATACACAAAAGGCCTAGGAATTAGCCCCCCAAAAAGGGTTCACAGGAGTACATCTGGATTTATTTCTACAGTTCACTTAACTATTGCAAACTTGCAACAGATAAGTAAACTGTAGAAGTGGAGATGTATTCCTGCAACGAGGCTGTGCAACAACACCTTGGTGAAGGAGGAGCGGGATAACCAAGGAGAATGAGGAAAAGAGAAGATGGAGATGGAGAATGAAGGAAAAAGAAGAACGAGGAGAGGAAGACGAATGGAAAAACACTAATAAAAATTAATTTACATCAAGTGTAGAAATAATGAGTAAGGTGAGTAACATGGGTAATGAGTAATAGAGGAAATAAGGTGTGTCATGGAGGTAAAGTACTAGGGGTAATAAGGTAATAGGAGTATTAAGGTGGGTAATAGGGGTAATAAGGTAAGCAATAGGGGTAATAAGGTGAGTAATAGGGGTAATAAGGTGAGTAATAGTGGTAATAAGGTGAGTAATAGGGGTAATAAGGTGAGTAATAGTGGTAATAAGGTGAGTAATAGGGGTAATAAGGTGAGTAATAGTGGTAATAAGGTGAGTAATAGTGGTAATAAGGTGAGTAATAGGGGTAATAAGGTGAGTAATAGGGGTAATAAGGTGAGTAATAGTGGTAATAAGGTGAGTAATATGGGTAATAAGGTGAGTAATAGTGGTAATAAGGTGAGTAATAGGGGTAATAAGGTGAGTAATAGAGGTAATAAGGTGAGTAATAGTGGTAATAAGGTGAGTAATAGGGGTAATAAGGTGAGTAATAGTGGTAATAAGGTGAGTAATAGTGGTAATAAGGTGAGTAATAGGGGTAATAAGGTGAGTAATAGGGGTAATAAGGTGAGTAATAGTGGTAATAAGGTGAGTAATAGTGGTAATAAGGTGAGTAATAGTGGTAATAAGGTGAGTAATAGTGGTAATAAGGTGAGTAATAGTGGTAATATGATTTATGAGGGAGTAGTGTGTGGTGTACCTGCAAGTAGGCAGAAAGGCAGGCAGGCTGGCTGGCAGACAAGCCAGCAGGCAGGCTGGCAGACAGGCCAGCAGGCAGGCTGGCTGGCTGGCAGACAGGCCAGCAGGCAGGCTGGCTGGCTGGCAGACAGGCCAGCAGGCAGGCTAGCAGCTGACCAGCAGGCTAGCAGGCAGGCAGCAGACAGCAGCAAGCAGGCTGGCAGACAGGCCAGCAGGCAGGCTAGCAGCTGGCAGCAGCAGGCTAGCAGACAGGCAGCAGCAGGCTAGCAGCAGAGCAGGCAGGCTGGCAGCAGGCAGCAGCAGGCTAGGCAGAGCAGGCAGGCCAGCAGGCAGGCTAGCAGACAGACCAGCAGGCTAGCAGGCAGGCTAGCAGACAGGGCAGCAAGCAGGCTAGCAGACAGGCCAGCAGACAGGCTAGCAGACAGGCCAGCAGGCAGGCTGGCAGACAGGCTAGCAGGCAGGCTAGCAGACAGACAAGCAGGCTAGCAGACAGGCCAGCAAACAGGCTGGCAGACAGGCCAGCAGGCAGGTTAGCAGACAGGCCAGCAGCCAGGCTAGCAGACAGGCCAGCAGGCAGGCTAGCAGACAGGCCAGCAGGCAGGCTGGCAGACAGGCTAGCAGGCAGGCCAGCAGGCAGGCTGGCAGACAGGCTGGCAGACAGGCCAGCAGGCAGGCTGGCACAGGCCAGCAGGCAGGCTAGCAGACAGGCCAGCAGGCAGGCTGGCAGACAGGCTAGCAGGCAGGCTAGCAGACAGACCAGCAGGCTAGCAGGCAGGCTAGCAGACAGACCAGCAGGCTAGCAGCAGGCAGCAGCTAGGCAGGCCAGCAAGCAGCTGGCAGACAGGCCAGCAGCAGGTTAGCAGACAGGCAGCAGCTAGCAGCAGGCCAGCAGGCTAGACAGGCAGCAGGCAGGCTGGCAGCAGGCTAGCAGCTAGGCAGAGCAGGCAGGCTAGCAGACAGGCCAGCAGGCAGGCCAGCAGGCAGGCTGGCAGGCAGGCCAGCAGGCAGGCTGGCAGACAGGCCAGCAGGCAGGCTGGCAGACAGGCCAGCAGGCAGGCTGGCAGACAGGCCAGCAGGCAGGCTGGCAGACAGGCCAGCAGGCAGGCTGGCAGACAGGCCAGCAGGCAGGCTGGCAGACAGGCCAGCAGGCAGGCTGGCAGACAGGCCAGCAGGCAGGCTGGCAGACAGGCTAGCAGGCAGGCTGGCAGACAGGCTAGCAGGCAGGCTGGCAGACAGGCTAGCAGGCAGGCCAGCAGGCAGGCTGGCAGACAGGCTAGCAGGCAGGCTGGCAGACAGGCCAGCAGGCAGGCTGGCAGACAGGCCAGCAGGCAGGCTGGCAGACAGGCCAGCAGGCAGGCTAGCTGGCAGACAGGCTAGCAGACAGGCCAGCAGGCAGGCTGGCAGACAGGCTAGCAGGCAGGCTGGCAGACAGGCTAGCAGGCAGGCTGGCAGACAGGCTAGCAGGCAGGCTGCAGCAGGCAGGCTGGCAGACAGGCTAGCAGGCAGGCTGGCAGACAGGCTAGCAGGCAGGCCAGCAGGCAGGCTGGCAGACAGGCAGGCTGGCAGACAGGCAGGCTGGCAGACAGGCTAGCAGGCAGGCCAGCACGCAGGCTGGCAGACAGGCTAGCAGGCAGGCCAGCAGGCAGGCTGGCAGACAGGCTAGCAGACAGGCCAGCAGGCAGGCTGGCAGACAGGCTAGCAGACAGGCCAGCAGGCAGGCCAGCAGACAGGCTAGCAGGCAGGCTGGCAGACAGGCTAGCAGGCAGGCTAGCAGACAGGCCAGCAGACAGGCCAGCAGGCAGGCTAGCAGGCAGGCTAGCAGGCAGGCTAGCAGCAAGGGTAACGAGAGTTCCCCTCAAGGTTACATGTTATTTCAGGACTACCAGGTTATTATTACAGCGAAACACACTCCTTCATGCCACCTCAACAAAACTTACACACAACCTACACACATGTGTGTATACATAGATGTGTGTATCATAATACGTAAAACGACCTGATTATCACAATTTTAATCGAAGCTAAAGATAGTCTACGATTTTTCGGACTATTTCCGCCTTACCCCAAAAAAATATTTCGACTAAACATTCATTACTGCCAGAATACTAATTTTCTTGGATCTTATTTTGCACTTCATATGATTTTTTCACAGTGGTTGTTCTGCATACGTAAACGTACTACGTACGTGTGCGTGTGCGTGTGTGTACACATCTCAGGCCTCTGGATAACCTCTAAAGTTTATAAGTCGACGAGGTAAATACGAAAAGCTTATTACCAAAACAGGACAAGTGTTTCCTGACGTGGGTCTTAGATGATGACCCGCGTTGGAGCTTCTGGTCATCTGACTGAGGCCTTCCACTGGCTTACCCCTCCACCTCTTTAAAAATTACAAGTGAGAGGGTTGATAAAGGTGTCATCCACGTCTCTGTTGATTGTTAAGCTTCCTTAAAGTACACATTAACAAACTGCTTTGTATCAAGTTTTTATGTTTACATGTCTTGAAGTATGGTAATCAAAATCTTAAGAAAGATAAGCAAGATGTTCCTATGTAAAAGGTTTGCTGCTGCTGCTGCTGTTGTTCTTGCGCTGTTGCTGCTGCTGCTGCTGTGCTGCTCCTACTGCTTGCTGCTTGCTGTTGCTGCTCTTACTGCTTGTTGCTGCTGCTTGCTGTTGCTGCTACTGCCACTACTACTGTTGCTGCTGCGGTTACGGCTGCCGCTCTCACGGGGCAATATTGGTGCCTCTAATGCCAATATAGTTTAGTGGTGCTCTTGTCTGCCTCTCTTCCCACCCTGCTCGCTGTTACCTGCATGTTATAACCATTACCCAGCATATTACAACCAATACCCAGCATGGTACAACCATTACCCACCTTGTTACAACCATTACCTGCTTTGCATACTAAGCTGGCTTGCAGAACGTACTTTTCTCACGTCAAGCCAGTTGGAATTTGTCACACAAAGCCCACCCCCCCTCTTTCTCTCCCATGAGGCCGAGGGTGCTGGTTCACAACAACACGTGTTCTGGCCATTATTAAACCCACTAATTACTGTCCACCTACCACCCACGGTGTCCCACTGGGCTATATAAATTACCACATTACGTTTCATCCTGTACTCCTAGGGGTTCCCAACCCCGGGTACATGTACCCCCAGGGTTTCCCAACCCCGGGTATATGCACCCCCAGGGTTTCCTAATCTGGGGTACATGTACCCCCCAGGGTTTCCCAACCTGGGGTACATGTACCCCCAGGGTTTCCCAACCTGGGGTACATGTACCCCTAGGGTTTCCCAACCTGGGGTACATGTACCCCCCAGGGTTTCCCAACCTGGGGTACATGTACCCCCCAGGGTTTCCCAACCTGGGGTACATGTACCCCCCAGGGTTTCCCAACCTGGGGTACATGTACCCCCAGGGTTTCCCAACCTGGGGTACATGTACCCCCCAGGGTTTCCCAACCTCGGGTACATGTACCCCCCAGAGTTTCCCAACCTGGGGTACATGTGCCCCCCCAGGGTTTCCCAACCTCGGGTACATGTACCCCCCAGGGTTTCCCAACCTGGGGTACATGTACCAACCAGAGTTTCCCAACCTGGGGTACATATACCCCCCCGGGGTTTCCCAACCTGGGGTACATGTACCCCCCAGGGTTTCCCAACCTGGGGTACATATACCCCCCCAGGGTTTCCCAACCTGAGGTACAAGTACCCTCAGGGATACATAAAGGTCTAAGAGAGGAAATATTCAGTCTGATCCCTTGGCTGTGCTTAGTTCTGTGACAGTATTTCTAGATCAGAATCCACAATCTAAGACTGACATATTGAAAGAATTCATCACTGAGCATCTAATGAAGCCGGGAGAGAGGAACTGGTTGAACCCCAGCAAATGCTCAGGTGTTGTAAACTCGTATAAAAGGGCTGTTGAACCTGCTGTTCGCACACTATTATTTCCAGCAACATACGAGATTTTATGACCACTGGTCAATATAATCCAATGAAAATTAGCCAGTAACTGAAAAATATATTTACAAGAATTTGCATCTGGGGAGAGATTCAACCCTCACAACCACTTTTCTTTCTCTCAGGTCCTTGTGACTGTCACTGAGTGTTGGGAAACACAGAACGACTGTGTTCCCACTGTGTAATTAGCAGTACACGAGAGTTCTTAGTCTTAATAAACCACAGAAGCTAACTTAAACCAAGTTAAACCTTAAGTCTTCATAAATCACAAAGGTTAACTTATAACCAAGTTAAATCTCTTGTCTTACAAGACAGTTTATGACAAGTCTCGTACGCCGCTGCTGCCGCCTGCTACTACAACTACCACTACTACCACCATCTCTGCCGTACATAGCGTTAATAACATTATGACAAGTCTCGTACGCCGCTGCTGCCGCCTGCTACTACAACTACCACTACTACCACCATCTCTGCCGTACATAGCGTTAATAACATTATGACAAGTCTCGTCCGCCGCTGCTGCCGCCTGCTACTACAACTACCACTACTACCACCATCTCTGCCGTACATAGCGTTAATAACATTAAACACTACCAGCATCCCTTGATTGTAATTCCTGCTCGTCTCCTGTGACACGGAAAAATGTAATTACTTACAAGTGAGAGAAGAGGCACTGTCACCACCCCACTAACACTCTCCCTCCACCACCATTATTGCTTTCTTGTGGTTGTGATTATGGTGGTGGTTGTTGCCGCTGCTCTTATGGTTGCTGTGGCGGTGGTTGTGGATATGGTGGTGGTTGTGACTGTAGTGGTGGTTGCTGTTGCTGTTGTCGTGCTAGTTGTTGTTGCTGTTGTGGTTGTCGTGTTTATTATTGCTGTTGTCGTTGTCGTGGTTCTTATGGTTCTGGTGGTTGTTGCTACTGCTGCTGTAGTTGTCGTGCTTGTTGTTGTTGTGGTTGTCGTGGTGGTTGTTGCTACTGCTGTAGTTGTCGTGCTTGTTGTTGTTGTGGTTGTCGTGGTGGTTGTTGCTACTGCTGCTGTAGTTGCGTGCTTGTTGTTGTTGTGGTTGTCGTGGTTGTTGTTGCTACTGCTGTAGTTGTCGTGCTTGTTGTTGCTACTGCTGTAGTTGTCGTGCTTGTTGTTGCTACTGCTGCTGTAGTTGTCGTGCTTGTTGTTGTTGTGGTTGTCGTGGTGGTTGTTGCTACTGCTGCTGTAGTTGTCGTGCTTGTTGTTGTTGTGGTTGTCGTGGTTGTTGTTGCTACTGCTGTAGTTGTCGTGCTTGTTGTTGCTACTGCTGCTGTAGTTGTCGTGCTTGTTGTTGTTGTGGTTGTCGTGGTGGTTGTTGCTACTGCTGCTGTAGTTGCGTGCTTGTTGTTGTGGTTGTCGTGGTTGTTGTTGCTACTGCTGTAGTTGTCGTGCTTGTTGTTGCTACTGCTGCTGTAGTTGTCGTGCTTGTTGCTGTTGTTGTTGTCGTGGTGGTTGTTGCTACTGCTGCTATAGTTGTCGTGCTTGTTGCTGTTGTGGTTGTTGTTGCTACTGCTGCTGTAGTTGTCGTGCTTGTTGCTGTTGTGGTTGTCGTGGTGGTTGTTGCTACTGCTGCTGTAGTTGTCGTGCTTGTTGCTGTTGTGGTTGTTGTTGCTACTGCTGCTGTAGTTGTCGTGCTTGTTGCTGTTGTGGTTGTCGTGGTTGTTATGGTTTTGGTGGTTGTTACTACTGCTGTTGTAGTTGTCGTGCTTGTTGTTGTGGTTGTCGTGGTTATGGTTCTGGTGGTTGTTGCTACTGCTGTTGTAGTTGTCGTGCTTGTTGCTGTTGTGGTTGTGGTGCTTGTTGCTACTGCTGTTGTAGTTGTGCTTGTGGTTGTTGTGGTTGTCGTGCTTGTTGCTGTTGTGGTTGTCGTGCTTGTTGCTGTTGTGGTTGTCGTGCTTGTTGCTGTTGTGGTTGTCGTGCTTGTTGCTGTTGTGGTTGTCGTGCTTGTGGTTGTTGTGGTTGTCGTGCTTGTGGTTGTTGTGGTTGTGGTGCTTGTTGCTACTGCTGTTGTAGCTGTGCTTGTGGTTGTTGTGGTTGTCGTGCTAGTTGTTGTTGTGGTTGTCGTGCTAGTTGTTGTTGTGGTTGTCGTGCTTGTGGTTGTTGTGGTTGTGGTGCTTGTTGTTGCTACTGCTGTTGTAGTTGTCCTTGTGGTTGTTGTGGTTGTCGTGCTTGTTGCTGTTGTGGTTGTCGTGCTTGTTGCTGTTGTGGTTGTCGTGCTTGTTGCTGTTGTGGTTGTTGTGGTGCTTGTTGTTGCTACTGCTGTTGTGCTTGTGGTTGTTGTGGTTGTCGTGCTTGTTGCTGTTGTGGTTGTCGTGCTTGTGGTTGTTGTGGTTGTGGTGCTTGTTGTTGCTACTGCTGTTGTAGTTGTGCTTGTGGTTGTTGTGGTTGTCGTGCTTGTTGCTGTTGTGGTTGTCGTGCTTGTTGCTGTTGTGGTTGTCGTGCTTGTTGCTGTTGTCGTGCTTGTTGCTGTTGTGGTTGTCGTGCTTGTGGTTGTTGTGGTTGTGGTGCTTGTTGTTGCTACTGCTGTTGTAGTTGTCCTTGTGGTTGTTGTGGTTGTTGCTGTTGTGGTTGTCGTGCTTGTTGCTGTTGTGGTTGTGGTGCTTGTTGTTCCTGCTGCTGTTGTGACTGCTGTTAATTACATTCCTCATACTGGAACTATCATAGCCATGCGGGTCAAAGACTTAACTCAATATAGAAGACAGTATGAGCAGGGAAGCTTCAAATTAAGAGAAGAGTAAGGCTGTGTTGGGAAACTCCCTCCTACCCCTCCACCTCCCTCCTACCCCTCCACCTCCCACCTACCCCTCCACCTCCCTCCTACCCCTCCACCTCCCTCCTACCCCTCCACCTCCCTCCTTCCCCTCCACCTCCCTCCTACCCCTCCACCTCCCTCCTTCCCCTCCCTCCTACCCCTCCACCTCCCTCCTACCCCTCCACCTCCCTCCTTCACCTCCCTCCTACCCCTCCACCTCCCTCCTACCCCTCCACCTCCCTCCTACCCCTCCACCTCCCTCCTACCCCTCCATCTCCCTCCTCCACCTCCCTCCTACCCCTCCATCTCCCTCCTTCCACCCTCCCTCCTACCTCCTCCACCTCCCCTCCTCCTCCCTCCTCCACCCTCCACCTTCCCTCCCTCCCACCCCCTCCACCTCCCTCCCACCCCCTCCTCCCCCCTACCCCTCCACCTCCCTCCCCTTCCTCCACCTCCCTCCCTACCCTCCACCTCCCTCCTTCCTCCCCTCCCTACCCTCCCTCCATCTCCCTCCTACCCCTCCATCTCCCTCCTCCACCTCCCTCCTACCCCTCCATCTCCCTCCTCCACCTCCCTCCTACCCCTCCACCTCCCTCCTACCCCTCCACCTCCCTCCTCCACCTCCTCCCTACCCCCTCCACCCCTCCCTCCCACCCCCTCCACCTCCCTCCTCTTCACCTCCCTCCCACCCCTCCACCCCTCCCTCCCTACCCCTCCACCTTCCTCCTTCCCCTACATCCCACCCCCTCCTCCACCCTCCCTCCTTCCCTCCCAATCCTACCCTCCACCTCCTCCTTCCCACCTCCTCTCCACCCTCCACCTCCCCTCCCTACCCTCCACCCCTCCCTCCCTCCCCTCCACCTCCCTCCTAGGCCCCTCCACCTCCCTCTTCACTCCTCCTCCCACCCTCCACCTCCCTCCTACCCTCCACCTCCTCCTACCCCTCCACCTCCCTCCTTCACCTCCCTCCTACCCCTCCACCTTCCTCCTGGTCCCTCCACCTTCCTCCTCCCCACATCCCACCTCCACCTCCCTCCTTCCCTCCCTCCTACCCTCCACCTCCTTCACCTCCCTCCTACCCCCTCCACCTCCTCCTTCCTTCCTCCACCTCCCTCCTTCCCTCCCTCCTCCCACCCCTCCACCTCCTCCCTCCAACCCTCCACCTCCCTCCTTCACCTCCCTCCTACCCCCTCCCTCCTCCCATTCCCCCTCCACCTCCCTCCCTCCCTCCTTCACCTCCCTCCTACCCCCTCCACCTCCCCTCCTCCACCTCCTCCTCACCTCCCCTCCCTACCCCCTCCACCCCTCCTCCTTCACCTCCCCTCCTACCCTCCACCTCCCTCCTCTTCCCTCCCTCCTGTCCCCTCCACCTCCCTCCTACCCCTCCACCTCCCTCCTACCCCTCCACCTTCCTCCTTCCCTCCCTCCTACCCTCCACCTCCCTCCTCCACCTCCACCTCCCCCCTCCTACCCTCCACCTCCCTCCTCCCTCCCTCCCACCCTCCACCTCCCTCCTCCACCTCCCCTCCTACCCCTCCACCTCCCTCCTACCCTCCACCTCACTGTTACCCTCCACCTCCCTCCCTCCCCTCCATCTCCTCCTCCACCTCCCTCCCTACCCTCCACCTCCTCCCTACACCTCCACCCTCCCTCCTTCCTCCACCTCCTCCTCCCTCCATCTCCCTCCTCCACCTCCCTCCCTACCTCCACCTCCTCCCTACACCTCCACCTCCCTCCTATCCCTCCACCTCCCTCCTACCCCTCCATCTCCCTCCTCCACCTCCCTCCTACCCCTCCCCCACCCTCCTGCCCCACCACCTCCTCCCTACCCTCCACCTCCACTGTTACCCCTCCACCTCCCTCCCTCCCACCCCTCCATCTCCTCCTCCACCTCCCTCCCTCCTATCCCTCCACCTCCCTCTTATCCCTCCATCTCCCCTCCTCCACCTCCTCCTACCCTCCACCTCCCTCCTACTCCCCTCCACATCCCTCCTACCCTCCACCTCCCCTCCTCCATCCCTCCATCTCCCTCCCTACCCTCCATCTCCCTCCTCCACCTCCTCCTCCCCCTCCATCTCCTCCTACCCTCCATCTCCTCCTCCACCTCCCTCCTACCCCTCCCTCCACCTCCCTCCACCCCTCCACCTCCTCCTCCATCCTCCACCTCCCTCCTACCCCTCCACCTCCCTCCTAACCCTCCACCTCCCTCCTCCACCTCCCTCCTACTCTCCCACCTTCCTCCTCCACCTCTCCTACCTCCATCCATCCCTCTCCTTCACCTCCTCCTCCTACTCCTCCATCTCCTCCTCCACCTCCCTCCTACCTCCACCTCCCTCCTCCTACCCCCTCCACCTCCCTCCCTACTCCTCCACCTCCTCCTCCACCTCCTCCTACTCCTCCATCTCTCCCTACCTCCATCACCCCTCCTCCACCTCAGTCCTACCCCTCCACCTCCCTCCTCCACCTCCATCTCCTCCTCCACCTCCCTCCTACCCCTCCACCTCCTCCACCCCTCCACCTCCCCCTTCTACCCCTCCACCTCCTACCACTCCACCCTCCCTCCTCTACCCCTCCACCTCCCTCCTAGCCCTCCACCTCCCACCTGACCCCTCCACCTCCCTCCTGCCCCTCCACCTCCCTCCTGACCCCTCACCTCCCACCTGCCCCTCCACCTCCTCCTACCCCTCCACCTCCCTCCTACCCCTCCCACCCTCCCACCTCACCCCTCCACCTCCTCCAACCCCTCCACCTCCCTCCTACCCCTCCACCTCCCTCCTCCACCCCTCCACCTCCCACCTCACCCCTCCACCTCCCTCCTACCCTCCACCTCCCTCCTACCCCTCCACCTCCCTCCTCTTTCCCGTCGTTTAACATCATTTGAGGTTTTATACATTGTATTTATATGAAAAATTTAGAGGGAAGACGACAGAAGAGTGAGTCAGGGAGGGAAAAAGTGAGTCAGGGAGGGAAAAAGTGAGTCAGGGAGGGAAAAAGTGAGTCAGGGAGGGAAAAAGTGAGTCAGGGAGGGAAAAAGTGAGTCAGGGAGCAAAAAAGTGAGTCAGGGTGGAAAAAAGTGAGTCAGGGTGGAAAAAAGTGAGTCAGGGAGGAAAAAAGTGAGTCAGGGTGGAAAAAAGTGAGTCAGGGAGCAAAAAAGTGAGTCAGGGTGGAAAAAAGTGAGTCAGGGTGGAAAAAAGTGAGTCAGGGAGGAAAAAAGTGAGTCAGGGTGGAAAAAAGTGAGTCAGGGTGGAAAAAAGTGAGTCAGGGTGGAAAAAAGTGAGTCAGGGAGGAAAAAAGTGAGTCAGGGAGGGAAAAAGTGAGTCAGGGAGGAAAAAAGTGAGTCAGGGAGGGAAAAAAGGAGTTAGGAAAAAAGGGAGTTAGGGAGGAAAAAAGGGAGTTAGGGAGGAAAAAGGGAGTTAGAGAGGAAAAAAGGGAGCCAGGGAGAAAAAAGGGAGCCAGGGAAAAAAGGGAGAGAGGGAGCCAGGGAGGAGAAAGTAATGGAGCCAAGGAGGAGAGTAAGGGAGTTAGAGAGGAGAGAATAAGAGAGCCAGGGAGGAGAGAGTAAGGGAACCAAGGAGAGATGAGATTAGGTCTCAAGTTGTTGGGATGAAGGAACACTGGTGTCAGGTTCTTGGGATGAAGGAACACTGGTGTCAGGTTCTTGGGATGAAGGAACACTGGTGTCAGGTTCCTGGGATGAAGGAACACCGGTGTCAGGTTCTTGGGATGAAGGAACACCTATGTCAGGTTCTTGGGCTGAAGGAACACCGGTGTCAGGTTCTTGGGATGAAGGAACACTGGTGTCAGGTTCCTGGGATGAAGGAACACCGGTGTCAGGTTCTTGGGATGAAGGAACACCGGTGTCAGGTTCTTGGGATGAAGGAACACTGGTGTCAGGTTCTTGGGATGAAGGAACACCGGTGTCAGGTTCTTGGGATGAAGGAACACTGGTGTCAGGTTCTTGGGATGAAGGAACACTGGTGTCAGGTTCTTGGGATGAAGGAACACCGGTGTCAGGTTCTTGGGATGAAGGAACACTGGTGTCAGGTTCTTGGGATGAAGGAACACCGGTGTCAGTTTCTTGCGATGAAGGAACACCGGTGTCAGGTTCTTGGGATGAAGGAACACTGGTGTCAGGTTCTTGGGATGAAGGAACACCGGTGTCAGGTTCTTGGGATGAAGGAACACTGGTGTCAGGTTCTTGGGATGAAGGAACACTGGTGTCAGGTTCTTGGGCTGAAGGAACACCGGTGTCAGGTTCTTGGGATGAAGGAACACCGGTGTCAGGTTCTTGGGATGAAGGAACACTGGTGTCAGGTTCTTGGGATGAAGGAACACACTTGGGATGAAGGAACACTGGTGTCAGGTTCTTGGGATGAAGGAACACTGTCAGGTTCTTGGGATCACCGGTGTCAGGTTCTTGGGATGAAGGAACACTTGGATTCTTGGGATGAAGGAACACCGGTGTCAGGTTCTTGGATGAAGGAACACTGAAAGGAACACCGGTGTCAGGTTCTTGGGATGAAGGAACACTGGAACACTGGTGTCAGATTCTTGGGATGAAGGAAACACCGGTGTCAGGTGTCAGGTTCTTGGGATGAAGGAACACTGGTGTCAGGTTCTTGGGCTGAAGGAACACCGGTGTCAGGTTCTTGGGATGAAGGAACACTGGTGTCAGGTTCTTGGGATGAAGGAACACTGGTGTCAGGTTCTTGGGATGAAGGAACACTGGTGTCAGGTTCTTGGGCTGAAGGAACACCGGTGTCAGGTTCTTGGGATGAAGGAACACTGGTGTCAGTTTCTTGGGATGAAGGAACACTGGTGTCAGGTTCTTGGGATGAAGGAACACTGGTGTCAGGTTCTTGGATGAAGGAACACTGGTGTCAGGTTCTTGGGATGAAGGAACACTGGTGTCAGGTTCTTGGGCTGAAGGAACACCGGTGTCAGGTTCTTGGGATGAAGGAACACTGGTGTCAGGTTCTTGGGATGAAGGAACACTGGTGTCAGGTTCTTGGGCTGAAGGAACACCGGTGTCAGGTTCTTGGGATGAAGGAACACTGGTGTCAGATTCTTGGGATGAAGGAACACCGGTGTCAGGTTCTTGGGATGAAGGAACACTGGTGTCAGGTTCTTGGGATGAAGGAACACTGGTGTCAGGTTCTTGGGATGAAGGAACACTGGTGTCAGGTTCTTGGGATGAAGGAACACTGGTGTCAGGTTCTTGGGATGAAGGAACACTGGTGTCAGGTTCTTGGGATGAAGGAACACTGGTGTCAGGTTCTTGGGATGAAGGAACACTGGTGTCAGGTTCTTGGGATGAAGGAACACCGGTGTCAGGTTCTTGGGATGAAGGAACACTGGTGTCAGGTTCTTGGGATGAAGGAACACTGGTGTCAGGTTCTTGGGATGAAGGAACACTGGTGTCAGGTTCTTGGGATGAAGGAACACTGGTGTCAGGTTCTTGGGATGAAGGAACACAGGTGTCAGGTTCTTGGGATGAAGGAACACTGGTGTCAGGTTCTTGGGATGAAGGAACACTGGTGTCAGGTTCTTGGGATGAAGGAACACCGGTGTCATGTTCTTGGGATGAAGGAACACTGGTGTCAGGTTCTTGGGATGAAGGAACACTGGTGTCAGGTTCTTGGGATGAAGGAACACAGGTGTCAGGTGTCAGGTTCTTGGGATGAAGGAACACTGGTGTCAGGTTCTTGGATGAAGAAGGAACACCAGTGTCAGGTTCTTGGGATGAAGGAACACTGGTGTCAGGTTCTTGGGTTGTAGGAACACTGGTGTCAGGTTCTTGGGATGAAGGAACACTGGTGTCAGGTTCCTGGGATGAAGGAACACCAGGTTCTTGGGATGAAGGAACACTGGTGTCAGGTTCTTGGGATGAAGGAACACTGGTGTCAGGTTCTTGGGATGAAGGAACACCGGTGTCAGGTTCTTGGGATGAAGGAACACCGGTGTCAGGTTCTTGGGATGAAGGAACACTGGTGTCAGGTTCTTGGGATGAAGGAACACTGGTGTCAGGTTCTTGGGATGAAGGAACACTGGTGTCAGGTTCTTGGGATGAAGGAACACTGGTGTCAGGTTCTTGGGATGAAGGAACACTGGTGTCAGGTTCCTGGGATGAAGGAACACCGGTGTCAGGTTCTTGGGATGAAGGAACACCTATGTCAGGTTCTTGGGCTGAAGGAACACCGGTGTCAGGTTCTTGGGATGAAGGAACACTGGTGTCAGGTTCTTGGGCTGAAGGAACACCGGTGTCAGGTTCCTGGGATGAAGGAACACCGGTGTCAGGTTCTTGGGATGAAGGAACACCTATGTCAGGTTCTTGGGATGAAGGAACACCGGTGTCAGGTTCTTGGGATGAAGGAACACTGGTGTCAGGTTCTTGGGCTGAAGGAACACCGGTGTCAGGTTCTTGGGATGAAGGAACACTGGTGTCAGGTTCCTGGGATGAAGGAACACTGGTGTCAGGTTCTTGGGATGAAGGAACACCGGTGTCAGGTTCCTGGGATGAAGGAACACCGGTGTCAGGTTCTTGGGATGAAGGAACACTGGTGTCAGGTTCTTGGGATGAAGGAACACTGGTGTCAGGTTCTTGGGATGAAGGAACACTGGTGTCAGGTTCCTGGGATGAAGGAACACCGGTGTCAGGTTCTTGGGATGAAGGAACACTGGTGTCAGGTTCTTGGGTTGTAGGAACACCGGTGTCAGGTTCTTGGGATGAAGGAACACTGGTGTCAGGTTCTTGGGATGAAGGAACACCGGTCTCAGGTTCTTGAGTTGCAACACTATCAACCACACAAAACGCCGCGTAGAACTGAACTTGTTATAGATCCACACCAAGCCGATACGAGGCGGGTCTCCTTTAAGAGAGTTGCGGTCTACATAAAAGGTCAATGTAGAGGCAATTTGCAAGACCAGCGTAGCGTAACATACAAGGAAAAGCTCACACCTAAAAGGCCCTTGCCTTTCTGAAAATGTTTAATTCAACAACAGGAAATGTTCTAGGCAGGACTACAGAAAAGGTTCTCGGAAGCACAGCAGGAAAGGTTCTAGGGAGAGGCAGAAGCTGGTACTACCTTTGAATGACTTTGACGGTTTGGCAGAGTATTCTACCTCGCAGGCCACTTGCAGAGGTCACCGGACCTGTTTGTGACTTCTTTCTTTAGGGGTACGTGAAGAGCACAGTTTACGTACCATCACTACCTGCAACCCTGGAGGAGCTGAAAATTTCCGTCACTGAAGCAGCTGGCATGATAACACCAGATACGCTGCAGAGCGTCTGCACCGAACTGGACTATCACATCGATGTTTACCGAGCAACCAGAGGGGCGCACATTGGCTGCCTTTAATTCTACCCTATACCACATGAAACTGAATGAAATCCTGCATTTGAAGCTACTAACTCTTGAAGATTATTACAATAATTTTACATGTTATACCTGTTTGAAATCAGGGAGTGTTTTTGTGGCCACGTTATATTCTGTGTGTGTCTAATTTATCAACCTGTCTGTTCTCTGTACCATTTATCTACAATATCTTCGTACACTTACAGTACCATTAGAAGCGGGTACCACTATACACATGAAAAACGTACAATATTCACGGCTAGTACACAGTAAAACACTTAAATTACTGAGACTGTCCAAAATCTCGCCAACTGGACGTAGGCGAGAATGGTTCATTATAATTTCCAGCGGGGAAATGCCGGAGGGGTTTGTTCCAAACCTGCACACTGAAATTACTCTTTATAAGAGGACAGAGAAGTGGCTGTGTCCTCTGAGTGTACTTTCTGAGTCCGCTGTGTCATCTGCCATGACATCCTCCTGATTCCTATCTTGTAACTTTAAAAGAAAATTGCTGGTGGGTAGATGAGATGTGTTGCTCCTCTTCCTCCTCTAGTGTCGTTCACGTCTCATTTTCTCTCTCTCTCTCTCTCTCTCTCTCTCTCTCTCTCTCTCTCTCTCTCTCTCTCTCTCTCTCCTCATGGTGTTTTACAAAGTTAAGGATTCCTAACTTTACACGCTAAGAGCTGTTACCTACATCAGCTCATTTCAAAGCCTTTTCATTATGAAACATACAAATAGGGAACAGGATGAAGTTGGAGCCATCTGTGGGCCAGCAATTCAATTTGATCAACTGACTATTTCGTTGATATCATTATGCTGTACGAACATGTTCCAGACTCACTCTCACTCACTCTCTCTCTCTCTCTCTCTCTCTCTCTGAAAACTTGACCAAGAAACTCAGAAAAGAGAGAGAACACTAAGTTTGTGAAGACTTCAAGTGATGTCGTCTAAGGAGAGCCAGGCTGACACGCTATGAGGCGCGTCAATTGATTCTTCAACCCAAACCTAATTGAATTTTAGATACGCCAGGGACTTAAATGACACACACACATACACACACACACACATACACACACACACACACACACACACACACACACACACACACACACACACACCAATTAGGTGTTTACCAGAACTGAGAAAAGTCGCGGTAAATCAATACGTGTTTGGTTAGGTCTTCTGTTGTGTTTGTAAGATTGTTCCATGGTAAGAAAACACAGCACAACACCAGCAAGACAATCTTACAATTAGAGAAGGAAGGGGGAGAGAGAATAAACTGAGATAAGACCAGGTTGTGGTGGTGACGGTAGATGTTAGTAGTAGTGGTAGTGGTAATAATGGTGGTGGTGGTGGTTTTTGTGGTGGTGGTAGTAGTAATGGTGGTAGAGAGACGTCATCTTGGATCAATGGACTATAGCAATGCTCGCCTCCGCCTGTCCAAGGCGAAAAAAAAATCCTTTGTTTTTACTCCAGCCAACTTCCCTCCCCCACACAAAGGGAAAGAAAGCAATGAGAGAGAGAGAGAGAGAGAGAGAGAGAGAGAGAGAGAGAGAGAGAGAGAGAGAGAGAGAGAGAGAGAGAGAGAGAGAGAGAGAGAGGAGAGGAGAGAGGAGAGAGGAGAGAGAGAGAGAGAGAAAGAGAGAGAGAGAGAGAGAGAGAGAGAGAGAGAGAGAGAGAGAGAGAGAGAGAGAGAGAGAGAGAGAGAGAGAGAGAGATCCATGGGTTAACAGGATGAAACACGTTATCACCCACAAGCTTCAGAACAAACTTTTCCGGAATACATTTCGCTCTTTGCAGACTGGTTGCTTTACCGGGTTTAACACTACTGATGCGACGATAATTTTATTCTTGGCAAGGCCTGGTCATGGACCGGGCCGTAGGGGCGCTGAACCCCGGAACACCCTCCAGGTATACTCCGGGTATACCGATACTCAAATATAGACCAATACCGTTAATCAATTACAGGCCTTTATGATATAGACAGATAACGATATCTATACCATTAGAAAATAGAACCATGTAAATACAACTAGTTAAGAAGTGTACACACACGTATGGGGGTCAGGAGCTATGAATCGACCCCTGCAACCACAAATATACGAGTACACATTATACATACCCTGCCATAAATACCATGCGAAGCTGTCAGTACGATTATAAAAACATAGAGATGGTCCTTAAGTTACAAGGGTGGTCAAACAAGTGGCTCCTGCCGCTCACTTAGGTTAAGTGCAGGGTCAGGAAATTAATGGGAATACCGGAGATGAAGTACAGCACGGCAAGAAGAAAACTGCTACTACTAACACCACTATTACTACTACTGCTACTACTACCACCACCACCTTCATTACTGCTGTTGCTACTACCACCACCACCACACAAAACACGCTGTGTTTCCACAGTGACTATCACAAGTGATGAATAATCCACTCTACCACACCTTTCCTCTTCCAACAAAACACCACATTTTCAAACAGCCATCACAAAATAAAACAAATGTGCGAGCGTTAATCACCGGGAAACACACAGACCCACAACAACTGCACACAGACCCACAACAACTGCACAAAGATCCACAACAACTGCACACAGACCCACAACAACTGCACAAAGATCCACAACAACTGCACAAAGATCCACAACAACTGCACACAGACCCACAACAACTGCACACAGACCCACAACAACTACACACAGACCCACAACAACTGCACACAGACCCACAACAACTACACACAGACCCACAACAACTGCACACAGACCCACAACAACTGCACACAGACCCACAACAACTGCACACAGACCCACAACAACTGCACACAGACCCACAACAACTGCACACAGACCCACAACAACTGCACAAAGATCCACAACAACTGCACACAGACCCACAACAACTGCACACAGACCCACAACAACTGCACACAGACCCACAACTGCACACAGACCCACAACAACTGCACACAGACCCACAACAACTGCACACAGACCCACAACAACTGCACACAGATCCACAACAACTGCACACAGACCCACAACAACTACACACAGACCCACAACAACTGCACACAGACCCACAACAACTGCACACAGACCCACAACTGCACACAGACCCACAACAACTGTACACAGACCCACAACAACTGCACACAGACCCACAACAACTGCACACAGACCCACAACTGCACACAGACCCACAACAACTGCACACAGGCCCACAACTGCACACAGACCCACAACAACTACACACAGACCCACAACAACTGCACACAGACCCACAACTGCACACAGACCCACAACAACTGCACACAGACCCACAACAACTGCACACAGACCCACAACAACTGCACACAGACCCACAACAACTGCACACAGACCCACAACTGCACACAGACCCACAACAACTACACACAGACCCACAACAACTGCACACAGACCCACAACAACTGCACACAGACCCACAACTGCACACAGACCCACAACAACTACACACAGACCCACAACAACTGCACACAGACCCACAACAACTGCACACAGGCCCACAACTGCACACAGACCCACAACTGCACACAGACCCACAACAACTGCACACAGACCCACAACAACTGCACACAGACCCACAACTGCACACAGACCCACAACAACTGCACACAGACCCACAACAACTGCACACAGACCCACAACTGCACACAGACCCACAACAACTATACACAGACCCACAACAACTGCACGCAGACCCACAACAACTGCACACAGACCCACAACAACTGCACACAGACCCACAACAGCACACAGACCCACAACTGCACACAGACCCACAACAACTACACACAGACCCACAACAACTACACACAGACCCACAACAACTGCACACAGACCCACAACAACTGCACACAGACCCACAACAACTGCACACAGACCCACAACTGCACACAGACCCACAACAACTGCACACAGACCCACAACTGCACACAGACCCACAACAACTACACACAGACCCACAACAACTGCACACAGACCCACAACAACTGCACACAGACCCACAACAACTGCACACAGACCCACAACTGCACACAGACCCACAACTGCACACAGACCCACAACAACTACACACAGACCCACAACAACTACACACAGACCCACAACAACTGCACACAGACCCACAACAACTACACACAGACCCACAACAACTGCACACAGACCCACAACAACTGCACACAGACCCACAACAACTGCACACAGACCCACAACAACTGCACACAGACCCACAACAACTACACACAGACCCACAACAACTGCACACAGACCCACAACAACTGCACACAGACCCACAACAACTGCACACAGACCCACAACTGCACACAGACCCACAACTGCACACAGACCCACAACAACTACACACAGACCCACAACAACTACACACAGACCCACAACAACTGCACACAGACCCACAACAACTGCACACAGACCCACAACTGCACACAGACCCACAACAACTACACACAGACCCACAACAACTACACACAGACCCACAACAACTGCACACAGACCCACAACAACTGCACACAGACCCACAACAACTGCACACAGACCCACAACAACTGCACACAGACCCACAACAACTACACACAGACCCACAACAACTGCACACAGACCCACAACTGCACACAGACCCACAACAACTGCACACAGACCCACAACAACTGCACACAGACCCACAACAACTGCACACAGACCCACAACAACTACACACAGACCCACAACAACTGCACACAGACCCACAACAACTACACACAGACCCACAACAACTGCACACAGACCCACAACAACTACACACAGACCCACAACAACTACACACAGACCCACAACAACTACACACAGACCCACAACAACTGCACACAGACCCACAACTGCACACAGACCCACAACAACTGCACACAGACCCACAACTGCACACAGACCCACAACTGCACACAGACCCACAACTGCACACAGACCCACAACAACTGCACACAGACCCACAACAACTACACACAGACCCACAACAACTACACACAGACCCACAACAACTGCACACAGACCCACAACAACTGCACACAGACCCACAACTGCACACAGACCCACAACAACTACACACAGACCCACAACAACTGCACACAGACCCACAACAACTGCACACAGACCCACAACAACTACACACAGACCCACAACAACTGCACACAGACCCACAACAACTGCACACAGACCCACAACTGCACACTAGCAGCAGAGAGGCGCCCCACCCACAGAAATAAAGCCACCTTGTATGATAAGCTTTTATTGAAGCAATAAAACCAGCAACCAGATCTGAAGATGATCAGTGACAACATATCAAATTATCAGATATGTAAAGAATGAAGACCTGTAAAAGGAACATAGAGAAGAACAGGTAAAATAATAAATAATAATATATTTCATGTGGAGAAGAAAATAAGGGTAATGTAGCAAAGACCTTGAACATAATACAGATTATTATAATAACCTTGAGAATACAAGGAGTCAAGGCAGTGATGTCGGCACTTAAGTCACTGTTTTGTCACCTCTCATATATTGTCCCGTGTTCACAGCGTCTTACATGGCAGAGAGGACTGACCACATCCTATCAAGACTGTGGGACTGATCACCTTACCTCCACTACTTCCCTCTCCAGGATTACACTGACTGAAGAAGCCGGTTGTGTAGGTGAAGCGTTCAAAGATAATCAAGTATTGCACGAGTGTCTTATGAATGTGTTATTGTATATGACCTATAATAATGATAAGAGATATGAGAGTACGTAAATGTTGAGAAAGTATTCTCTATTTGCATAATATATATCAATGAAACATACTGCGAACCCCAGTAACCATAACTACATCAACAACCATCGTAGCAACGACATCAACAACCATCGTAGCAACCACAATTACATCAGCAACCATCGTAGAAACTACATCAACAACCATCGTAGCAACCACATCAACAACCATCGTAGCAACGACATCAACAACCATCGTAGCAACCACATCAACAACCATCGTAGCAACGACATCAACAACCATCGTAGCAACGACATCAACAACCATCGTAGCAACGACATCAACAACCATCGTAGCAACGACATCAACAACCATCGTAGCAACGACATCAACAACCATCGTAGCAACGACATCAACAACCATCGTAGCAACGACATCAACAACCATCGTAGCAACGACATCAACAACCATCGTAGCAACGACATCAACAACCATCGTAGCAACGACATCAACAACCATCGTAGCAACGACATCAACAACCATCGTAGCAACGACATCAACAACCATCGTAGCAACCACAATTACATCAGCAACCATCGTAGAAACTACATCAACTATCATAGCAACCACATCAACAACTATCGTACCAACCATATCAACAACCATCGTAGAAACCACATCAACCATGATAGCAACCAAAACTACATCAACAACCATACACACTACATCCCTTGTATTACATTGCTTTGCCTTGACACCCGTGACGAAGGCTCTCACCTGTCAACCTTGTACGTGGCTACACCCAGTCACAACACCCACCCCCGCAACACCCCACCATCACAGTGTGTCAAAACACCCCACCATCACAGTGTCACAACACCCCACCATCACAGTGTCACAACACCCCGCCATCACACACTATAACACCCCAGCAACTGCTTCAATACTGGTACTTGCTGAACCAAACATTTAACAGGGAAAACTGTTCCACAAGAACGCTTGGAGAAGCCTGAACCAACAAAGTTGTCCAATCACGCTATAAATACTGCACAGACTCAACCTTGGCTTCCGTGACGTGAGTTTCCAATGGGTTTTCCAGCTACTTTTGAGAGTCCTGGACATCCACATGCTGGTGCAGTAATCCTGGGCAGTTCACGAGCCAACCAGACTGCACATGTGCCCCAAAACACTCGTGAAAACTCTCCAGAGTAAAACTAACACACACTGGAGGAGGTAATTATCTCTCTCTCTCTCTCTCTCTCTCTCTCTCTCTCTCTCTCTCTCTCTCTCGTGGTAATGTTGACTTGACCACTGGACTTGAAAATGCCGTCTAAAAAGATGTGAAAAGCGGAGGCAGGGAAGATCCCACCGCTGCCACCATTGGTCAAGTGGTGTTGAGCTGAAGTTTGCACTATTAAGTATTGTTTGAAATACAAATGAGTGGATGTGGCTGCATTCAGGAAGCAAATATCACACAGCTTGCACTGCCAATAAGTGAGTGGACAGCAGGGATACCTGCTTAACCCAGGGGCTACTGTCTTAGTGAGAAAGGGGCAAAGTGCTGCCATCTGCCTGTGACATCGGCAGATGAAACAGGACTGAAGAGTAAGAGAAAACACATAAATGACGACCAAGAGGAACATGCATGGGTATATGCAAGTTTTATATCTACATGTCTATCTCAGTCCTTCCTTCCCTCTCTCTCTCTCACTCCAACTTTCTCTCTGCTCCTTGTAACTTGTTCAGGTGCAATTTAGCCAGAAGCGTCCACTAGAGAGATGAATGTGAGAGAGGGCTGAGGCATCCATCACCAAAAAGAGACACTTAGGAGTTCAAAACTAACTCTAAAGGAGAGAAGAAAGCGAGAAATCCTGAGCACGACATACAACGCTCGCAGGAACGACACAAAGTGGACAGGGACATTCTTGAAGAAGTGAGAGAGGCAGACAAGATGGCACCTGAAAATGAAATGAGCCAGAGAGGTTTTGGGAATTAATTTTTAAAACGAAGGATGGTGAAAGACACGAACCGGAGGAGGAGGAGGAGATGGATGTTGATAAACTCAAACCCAGGTAAAAATATACCGATTAACTACCGCATTGTGTACACGAGGATTTCCTAAAAAACACACACACATGTATGTGTGTGTGTGTGTGTGTGTGTGTGTTAGATGGTCAACGGTACAAAAGAACCCACTCAGAGAAAATGAAAAGAGTACAACACATTTCGGCCTACAACTGAGCCTTTCTTCAGACCTAACAACTGCCCAGACCACCTGACCTCGGTCACGTGATGTAAGTCAGGTCCAGGAACTAGGTCAGTAGGAGGAACCGAATTAGATGCAGAAAGAAAAGAGTACAACATCTGGGTATCTTTATTTTAGACGTTTTGCCATCCAGTGGCTTTATCAGTACAAGGACATAGTGTGAAGACTGTAAAACTATATACAAAAGATGAGGTAATCAGTCCCTCAGTCTTGGTGTTGGTGAAGATCACCGTACAACATCAGGGTCACAGTAGTGACTGCATCAAGTTTCCACTGTCCTTGTGGGGTGTTGAAATTGACTGGTGAAGCAATCACTGCTCAATCAAGTTTTTTTCTTTTGTACTTGCAAAAGCAGCTTCTCAGTTAGCATCACAGTTATGATTCCCGGCAGGAGATATTCCAGTATGCAGATTTGCAACCAGTTCATCAAGTTAATTTTCAAATGTAATATAGTTCTCGCTTACACTAAAAGGTGGAGAGAGAGAGAGAGAGAGAGAGAGAGAGAGAGAGAGAGAGAGAGAGAGAGAGAGAGAGAGAGAGAGAGAGAGAGAGAGAGAGAGAGGGGGGGAAACAGCCGTAGTAGTAGAAGGGAAGACGTTATAAAGTATGCAGGTGCTGGAACAGATGATTCCATTATGCAAATGACCATTGTAACGACTTTATATGTAACTCCAAAGTTCTTGCCTCAACTCTCACTTACCTAAATAAACAGATAATTGCAGAACAAAAATACATTAACAGTATCCAATAATGGTGCAGCACTTGAGTGAATTAAGTCATCTCCTGACCAATGACTGAGAGAGATAGATAGATAGTTACCATTTTGTCCTAGGCACGTGTCGATTAGACACTAGGCCTGTTGTATATGTATAGTAGTAGTAGTAGTAGTAGTAGTAGTAGTAGTAGTAGTAGTAGTAGTAGTAGTAGTAGTAGTCTTCAGGACTACGGTGCTCTTCACACCAACTCCAAGACTGAGGGACTGATTACCTCATCCCTTGTATACAGCTCCACTGTCTTCAAATTATGTCCCTGAATTTATATTTATAAAGCCACTGGAGGGCGAAACGTCTACATTAAAGATACCCAGATGTTGCACACGTGTCTAATTTTCATCTCGTCGGTATTATATACCATTCACGTACAAAGGAAAAGTAGGAAAATGAAAATACCAATTACTAACAAAGAGATCACAAAGAATATTACAAAAACCAAATGCAGTCTTGAAATAAAGAGTTGAGCACCGCAAGGTCTGGTCTTGGCACCTTCACTGTTGTTTTCATCCTCGTGGTAAACAAAAACACTGATAACACATTTATGAGGAAAAACTGTAAATAGTTAAGTTGATATTTGTAAATTTTATCATTAAAATCTACAAGTGATCAAAAGAAGTGATGTTTAACAACGACAATCTCTGTTGTATGTTGTGAGTGAGGTGATATCTCTGTTGTATGTAGTGAGTGAGGTGATATCTCTGTTGTATGTAGTGAGGTGATATCTCTGTTGTATGTAGTGAGTGAGGTGATATCTCTGTTGTATGTAGTGAGGTGACGTCTCTGCTACAGTCGGTGAGGTGATATCTCTGTTGTATGTAGTGAGGTGATATCTCTGTTGTATGTAGTGAGTGAGGTGATATCTCTGTTGTATGTAGTGAGTGAGGTGATATCTCTGTTGTATGTAGTGAGTGAGGTGATATCTCTGTTGTATGTAGTGAGTGAGGTGATATCTCTGTTGTATGTAGTGAGTGAGGTGATATCTCTGTTGTATGTAGTGAGTGAGGTGATATCTCTGTTGTATGTAGTGAGTGAGGTGATATCTCTGTTGTATGTAGTGAGTGAGGTGATATCTCTGTTGTATGTAGTGAGTGAGGTGATATCTCTGTTGTATGTAGTGAGGTGATATCTCTGTTGTATGTAGTGAGGTGATATATCTGTTGTATGTAGTGAGTGAGGTGATATCTCTGTTGTATGTAGTGAGGTGATATCTCTGTTGTATGTAGTGAGTGAGGTGATATCTCTGTTGTATGTAGTGAGGTGACGTCTCTGCTACAGTCAGTGAGGTGATATCTCTGTTGTATGTAGTGAGGTGACGTCTCCGCTACAGTCAGTGAGGTGATATCTCTGTTGTATGTAGTGAGGTGACGTCTCCGCTACAGTCAGTGAGGTGATATCTCTGTTGTATGTAGTGAGGTGACGTCTCCGCTACAGTCAGTGAGGTGATATCTCTGTTGTATGTAGTGAGGTGACGTCTCCGCTACAGTCAGTGAGGTGATATCTCTGTTGTATGTAGTGAGGTGATATCTCTGTTGTATGTAGTGAGGTGACGTCTCCGCTACAGTCAGTGAGGTGATATCTCTGTTGTATGTAGTGAGGTGACGTCTCTGCTACAGTCGGTGAGGTGATATCTCTGTTGTATGTAGTGAGGTGACGTCTCTGCTACAGTCGGTGAGGTGATATCTCTGTTGTATGTAGTGAGGTGACGTCTCCGCTACAGTCAGTGAGGTGATATCTCTGTTGTATGTAGTGAGGTGACGTCTCTGCTACAGTTAGTGAGGTGACATCTCTGTTGTATGTAGTGAGGTGACGTCTCCGCTACAGTCAGTGAGGTGATATCTCTGTTGTATGTAGTGAGGTGACGTCTCCGCTACAGTCAGTGAGGTGATATCTCTGTTGTATGTAGTGAGGTGACGTCTCCGCTACAGTCAGTGAGGTGATATCTCTGTTGTATGTAGTGAGGTGACGTCTCCGCTACAGTCAGTGAGGTGATATCTCTGTTGTATGTAGTGAGGTGACGTCTCCGCTACAGTCAGTGAGGTGATATCTCTGTTGTATGTAGTGAGGTGACGTCTCCGCTACAGTCAGTGAGGTGATATCTCTGTTGTATGTAGTGAGGTGACGTCTCCGCTACAGTCAGTGAGGTGATATCTCTGTTGTATGTAGTGAGGTGACGTCTCCGCTACAGTCAGTGAGGTGATATCTCTGTTGTATGTAGTGAGGTGACGTCTCCGCTACAGTCAGTGAGGTGATATCTCTGTTGTATGTAGTGAGGTGACGTCTCCGCTACAGTCAGTGAGGTGATATCTCTGTTGTATGTAGTGAGGTGACGTCTCCGCTACAGTCAGTGAGGTGATATCTCTGTTGTATGTAGTGAGGTGACGTCTCCGCTACAGTCAGTGAGGTGATATCTCTGTTGTATGTAGTGAGGTGACGTCTCCGCTACAGTCAGTGAGGTGATATGTCTGTTGTATGTAGTGAGGTGACGTCTCTGCTACAGTCAGTGAGGTGATATCTCTGTTGTATGTAGTGAGGTGACGTCTCCGCTACAGTCAGTGAGGTGATATCTCTGTTGTATGTAGTGAGGTGACGTCTCCGCTACAGTCAGTGAGGTGATATCTCTGTTGTATGTAGTGAGGTGACGTCTCTGCTACAGTCGGTGAGGTGATATCTCTGTTGTATGTAGTGAGGTGACGTCTCCGCTACAGTCAGTGAGGTGATATGTCTGCCATATGTAGTCAGCTTATTTCCTCTTCACAGCTATGATAAGAAGGTGCGACTGTGGTCCTTATCTTGAGTGAAAGATAAGAGATGAAAGAGGCACTCACCTTGACCTTAGAAAAAGGTGAGAGAGAGAGTGTGAGTGGTGCTTACCTTGAGCTCAGCACGCAGGAGAGCCACGTTGCTCTGCTCCATGTTGTAGTCGTGAGAGCTGACCACGGAGGCTTGCGTGTGCGGCGAGGCAGAGGGAAAGGGGCGGCCTACCTCAGCACCGCCCGTCGACGACGCTGAGCTCTTTTTGTCCTCACACTCACTGTCACTCGTCAGGCCAACCAGCGAACCTAGAAAACAAGATCAACACTCCTAAGACTCCGCACTTCCTTCACAACCTTTCACATATAACACAGTATCATAACTTACAACAGCAACACACTTATACACTACATGATGTGCAGCACTTATGTGCAAGCTTATAGCTTGACTCTAGGCACACACACACATGCTCTCTATAAAGAGAAGTTGATTAGCATAATAGAATATTTGTATTTGTGCCCTGTCCCAGCATATTTACTGGAGAGAGTTGGGCTACGTCTGGATTTGACAACGCTTGCGTACAACACCGGACTTCCACCAATCACATCATGAAATTCAACGGCCCCCGACTAGTAACCAGAGAACCAAATTTCCGCAGACGTAAATGCCTTGAATCATCATTAATCGCTGTTTTTAACACAAGCAAATTAAAGGCAGCTTCATCCTCTCTGAAGTATTAGCAAAAATCCTCTTTAAAACAATAAACCCTGCCATCACAGTCTCTGCTGCTAATGCTGCACAAGAACATAACAGAGGAGGAACACTGAAACATTCTCAAATCAAACCACTAACAGAAATATTTGTCCAACCTATTTTTATGTTACCCAACTAATAGCTTTTATAACTTTTTACTCATGTGCAAGTTAATTATTCTACCATATTGTATTATTACTACTACAACTACTACTACAACTACTACTACTACTACTACTACTACCACTAGTATTACACCTCACTCTAAGCCTATATATACCCTCTGTCCATGTATTGTTTGTAACAACTCGACAAAGTTCCTGGAGAGCGAAACGTTGCCACAATAAAATGTCACATTAGTTGCACTTGTGTCCTTGTACCTAAAATATTGTGGGTAATTCTACCAACATTAATACAATAATCCTCAGTCACCAAGAATGACCCTCAGCCACACACCTGCTCTCATCACTATAACAGAAAGTGGAAGGTGACCTCAGGTCAGGTCATCGCCGCTGGCAATACCAAGAATCTATGAGACTCATTCCACGAGTCGAGAACTGAAGTCAGGAAAAAGCTACTTTAAAAAAAAAAAAAAAAAAAAAAAAAGGAAATAAGAAGAAAAGTTCTCAGATGGATTATTATTATTATTATTATTATTATTATTATTATTATTATTATTATTATTATTATTATTCGTGGACCATATACGTGCATACCAGTTTTTCTTGAAAACTTCTAAGTGTTCCAACAATATTTTTTATATATGTTGGTAGCAGATTGAAGAGTCCTGACCACGGATGTTGATACAGTGTTTTCTTACTGTGACAACGGCGCACCTGTTTTTCACTGAGTTTACATTTCCTACCCTACTTTTCCCTCCAATAAGTTGTTATGGCAGTGTGTAGATTTGGGAGCAGTTCTTCATGCATCCTCCACGTATGTTTTCTTCGCTTCGGAGAATACTTGTCAAGAACTGGTAATCATGTCTACTCCAAGGGAGCAGAAGGAACCTCAATTTACAAGGATCAAGAGTCCTTTATCAGAAACAAACTGTTTGTCCCCCGAAGAGCTAAACTGGCCGAGATAATACTTCAAAGGAAAGGGACAAAGTAGTGGTGAGGAAAGTGGTGTCAGTGAGGGTCCTTCAAGGATAGCTTCTGGGAATATTGTTGTTCCTTATTTATATTAATGATCTCGAGAGGAAGATGAATCTTACGTCTCTCTGATGTCAAACTAATGAGACGGATAAAGCAATGAGAGGACAAGGTGAGGTTCAGCAACGTCAACAGGTATTTACTGGAGTTCAAAGCAGACAAATACAAAATCGTAACAACAGAAGGAGAAGTCAGACGTGAGAGGGAGTACAGCCAGTGGCTGAGAGGGAGTACAGCCAGTGGCTGAGAGGTCAATCTCTGTGTAAAAGACAAAGAAAAGTTCTCGTGAGTCAGCATCAAGCCACAGAAGTACACAAAACCTGCATAACCTCGACGGTCTACCAGACACTACAAATTTCACAACAACAGTTAATAACGTAAACACAATCTTCCTTCTATGACATAAATTATCTAAAAAAATGTCTGAGGAAGACTAGTATTAAAGAGGAATAAACAGCGAGGAGAGACTAAAGGAACTGAACCTGACGACCCTGGGGAAGAGGAGGGTCAACAAGAACTGCATCTTCCTGGAGAACAAGAATGCGTTTGACAAGGTTCCCAGCAGTCGATGACCCATACAACCCACTCCAGCAACAGACATCCTGCCCTAGTAGATCCACTCCAATACCCCATACAACCCACTCCAAGAAGAGATCTCTAGTAGGTCCACTCCATCAATAAGTACAGGAGACACGGAAAGGCACTTCTCCCACCTCACTATCACCCAGTGTATTGCTGACAGCACCCACCTCACTATCACAAAGTGTATTGCTGACAGCACCCACCTCACTATCACCCAGTGTATTGCTGACAGCACCCACCTATCACCCAGTGTATTGCTGACAGCACCCACCTATCACCCAGTGTATTGCTGACAGCACCCACCTCACTATCACCCAGTGTATTCTTGCTGATAGCACCCACCTTGCTATCACCCAGTGTATTCTTGCTGATAGCACCCACCTGCCTAACCTTGCCTCTCGTGATTTAGCATACTGAACGCGTGCCCCACTTGTGGAGGGCAGGAGAGAGCTACCCACCCAGCAGAGGAACGGGCACATACGGAAGAGGGAGACGGGGAGGAAGGGAAGAGGTGAAAGGGAAAAAAAGACATGGAAGGAAGATAGAAGTGGCTGGTGGTGGTGCTGGATGTTACAGTGGTGGTGGTGGTGCTGGATGTTACAGTGGTGGTGGTGGTGCTGGATGTTACAGTGGTGGTGGTGGTGCTGGATGTTACAGTGGTGGTGGTGGTGCTGGATGTTACAGTGGTGGCGGTGGTGATGGATGTTACAGTGGTGGCGGTGGTGATGGATGTTACAGTGGTGGTGCTGGATGTTACAGTGGTGGTGCTGGATGTTACAGTGGTGGCGGTGGTGATGGATGTTACAGTGGTGGCGGTGGTGCTGGATGTTACAGTGGTGGCGGTGGTGATGGATGTTACAGTGGTGGCGGTGGTGCTGGATGTTACAGTGGTGGTGCTGGATGTTACAGTGGTGGCGGTGGTGATGGATGTTACAGTGGTGGCGGTGGTGCTGGATGTTACAGTGGTGGCGGTGGTGATGGATGTTACAGTGGTGGCGGTGGTGCTGGATGTTACAGTGGTGGTGCTGGATGTTACAGTGGTGGCGGTGGTGATGGATGTTACAGTGGTGGCGGTGGTGCTGGATGTTACAGTGGTGGCGGTGGTGATGGATGTTACAGTGGTGGCGGTGGTGCTGGATGTTACAGTGGTGGTGCTGGATGTTACAGTGGTGGCGGTGGTGATGGATGTTACAGTGGTGGCGGTGGTGCTGGATGTTACAGTGGTGGCGGTGGTGATGGATGTTACAGTGGTGGCGGTGGAGCTGGATGTTACAGTGGTGGCGGTGGTGATGGATGTTACAGTGGTGGCGGTGGTGATGGATGTTACAGTGGTGGCAGTGGTGATGGATGTTACAGTGGTGGTGCTGGATGTTACAGTGGTGGCGGTGGTGATGGATGTTACAGTGGTGGCGGTGGTGCTGGATGTTACAGTGGTGGCGGTGGTGCTGGATGTTACAGTGGTGGCGGTGGTGCTGGATGTTACAGTGGTGGCGGTGGTGATGGATGTTACAGTGGTGGCGGTGGTGATGGATGTTACAGTGGTGGCGGTGGTGATGGATGTTACAGTGGTGGCGGTGGTGATGGATGTTACAGTGGTGGCGGTGGTGATGGATGTTACAGTGGTGGTGCTGGATGTTACAGTGGTGGCGGTGGTGATGGATGTTAAAGTGGTGGCAGTGGTGCTGGATGTTACAGTGGTGGCGGTGGTGATGGATGTTACAGTGGTGGCGGTGGTGCTGGATGTTACAGTGGTGGCGGTGGTGATGGCTGTTACAGTGGTGGAGCTGGATGTTACAGTGGTGGTG